>NC_052153.1:19239199-19539199 GCF_902713615.1 Scyliorhinus canicula | reverse complement strand
CACTCCTTGCGATGTTGAGTGAACTTCTCGGTCAGGAAGTTCACCAACTGGTCCGTCGACCACAGCTGGCGAGGTCAGACCCTGCGTCCCTGCCACTGCCTCTCTGGAACTCTAGTCAGCACGTCCAACCAACTTGTGATTCCTCCTTTTTCAATTTTTCCCTGGGCGCAACTCCATAAACTAAAGGTCACCTCCTTCTCTTCTCACTTTTACACCTTTATTTTGAAAAAGTCCTGTAGAAATCCAGCTTAAAAGACACAAAAAGACCACCGAGAGCGGGAGCTGCCAAATGTGCGACCTTTCACTCCATAGTCGCCACCGGAAGTCCACAAATACCATTTTCATCCACCCCACAAGAAATGCTGAGGAGAACTGACAACCATAAACCGCCAAAACCAGCCAGAATAATGAGGCATCAGTTAGCATCAATGGAAGCAACAGATGATGTCATACCCAAACACCATTGCAACCTACAAGCCAACAATGAGAACCAGATCCACTGGAACCTTCACCATTCCCAACAGAGCAGCCAATGAGATGTGGAAGATCTGTATGGAACAAGAGGCACAATTTACTGGCCTCGCTGAGCCTGACTTGGTGTCACGACGAAGCCATTGAACCTCGCAAGAAGTCTCTCGTGAGATTCGGGGTGCTCAAAATATCTTGTGAGATTCAACCGAACCTCGTGAGATGTTGCGATCTGAATCTTGCCCGTGCTGCGGTGTCCTCTATGGGGTCCAGTCCTCAGGTCCCCAGCACCCCACCTCATAAGGGAAGGGCAACCCCGGACCAAATCCCTGGCATGCGCAAGATGCCACCCAGGCACCTTGACGTTGCCGGCCTGGCATTATAGCAGTTCCCCTGCCACCTCGGCATCCTTGCAGTGACAGAGTGGTGCCCAGATGACACTGTCAGGGTGCCAGGCTGTCAGTGCCATGGTGCCTGGTTGGCATCTGGAGTGTCAGGGTACCACCCTGCTCAGAGCCCGACTACCCAGGGGCCATGATTGCTTGGGAGACATCCCCAAGTGCCGGCACGCCTGGTCCATGTTGGCGGAGACCCGTGCTAAACGGTGCTCGCTCAGGATTTCTGAGGCTCGAGGCTTAGGTCCTGTGCTTTGTGTAACCCCGGAGCAAACATATTCAAGTGAGCCTGACATGCACACTTGAATATGCAAATCTGGATCCTGTCCATTGTGAAAAAATGAAAATCGCTTATTGTCACGAGTAGGCTTCAATGAAGTTACTGTGAAAAGCCCCTAGTCGCCACATTCCGGCGACTGTCCGGGGAGGCTGGTACGGGAATCGAACCGTGCTGCTGGCCTGCTTGGTCTGCTTTAAAAGCCAGCGATTTAGCCCAGTGAGCTAAACCAAGGCGATGCCTTGTGAGATCTTGTTAGATAACGCAGGGCATAATGCGGCCGTTAAATCTCACAAAAGGCCTCTCATGAGATCTAACGGCCTTTTTGGGTCCCGAATCGGGCCTAGTGGGCTGGGCGGGAATTAAACTCCCCAAGGTGCAGAAAAATGACTAAGTGTAAGTGAAACCGGTGTGGATCTCACCCAAAAAGCCGATGGGGAACAACCAGCCCGACTTGCCCAAAATAACACTTGGAAATGTTTTGGTTTAATTCTGCCCCTGATTTGTAAATGGCCTTCAGAGCACCTGAACCTCTACTGCCAAGGACTTGAAGTCTGAAGATGGGTTAGTGAGAATGTTGTTAATTTTTTAAAAATTAATTTATGGAATGTGGGTGCTGTTGGCTCGGCCAGCTTCGATTGCCCACCCATAATTGCCCTTGAGAAGGTGGTGGTGAACTGCCTTCTTGAATGCCACAGTCCCTGAGGTGTCAGTACACCCGCAGTGCTGTTAGGGATGGAGTTCTAGGATTTCGACCCAGTGACAGTGAAAAACGGTGATCCAGAATGAAGTGGATGAGTTGCAGAATTGCGACTGGAAATTGGCAGTGGTCGGTGTTGTGTACTGAGGCTGTTGCAGCAATGCCGTGGTCATGGGGTTGCTGGTGTAGAGGTACAAGACGTTCAATCTCCAGACACAATTCTGCAACTCACCCACTTCATTCTGGGTCACAATGTCTTCACCTTTGACAACAAGGTCTTCTTCCAGACACGCGGAACAGACATAGGTACCAAATTCGCACCTCAGTATACCAATATCTTCATGCACAAGTTTGAACACGACCTCCTCACCACACAGGTTATACACCAGATACATCAATGACATATTTTTCCTTTGGACCCACGGCGAAGAATCACTGAAACGACTACACAATGACATCAATCACTTCCATCCCACCATCAGACTCACCATGGACTACTCTCCAAAATCGGTTGCATTCTTGGACACACTCATCTCCATCAAGGACGGTCACCTCAGCACTTTGTTTTACTGCAAGCCCACGGATAACTTCATGATGCTCCACTTCTCCAGCTTCCACCCTAAACACATTAAAGAAGCCATCGCCTATGGACAAGCCCTCCATATATCAACATATATACAGTCAACAGTCAAGGGCATTCAGACTCTGATCTCTGGGTAAGCGTTCTCCAAGACTGCCTTCAGGACGTGCGACAACGCAGAATCCCCAAACAGAAACTTATAGCCAAGTTCCGCACACATGAGTGCGCCCTCAACCGGGATCTGGGATTCATGTCACATTACATTCACCCTCCCAATCTGGCCTGGGCTTGCAAAATCCTATCAACTATCCTGGGTTTGAAACAATTCCCATCTCTTTAACCTGGGATTATCCCTCTCTCTGGATCTGTAAAGACTGAATTACCTGCAAATGCTCGCATTCAAAGCATTGTGTTGCACCTTTAACTTTATCTATAGATATGTTTCTGGAACCTACCTCTTCATTCACTTGAGGAAGGAACAGTGCTCCCAAAGCTAGTGATTTGAAACAAACCTGTTGGACTTCAAACTAGTGTTATAAGACTTCTTACTGTCTAAATTATGTTTTTGTCAGAGATGCAAAAATCAATGACAAGCTAAAAATTTGCTTTTATAATCTTTTACTAAACAGGTCAAATTTTAAGAACTAATTTGCTTTGCCAACAAATCAAGATATAAACTTGGCTGTGAGTGGTAATAAAACATTAAAATTTACAATTGGAGTATGCCGACAGTGCTAAACATCTCCCATTGGCTCTCAATATTTGACTTCCAACATTTACTTAAATATGATACAAAATTTGAGCATGAACACTGAAAAATCTCGAACTGGAGTGGAAGCAGCTGTTTGACAACATGAATTAACAGTTTGCTCCTGAAGGGTTTTTACCCTTGAAGAGGCTGGAGAGGGGACTGGGAGGTGGTTACCTGGAGATCATGGTTAGGAGGGTGATTGGGTATTGGGATGGGTGGGAGGGTAGTGGAGGTGAGTGAGAACTGAACGTTCTGAGCGCAGGCAGGGCGGGAGGGAAGGTGGGTGGTCCAGCTCTAAAAAGGCCTAAGGGATATCATATCAAAGAATCACAGATCCTTGGGCAGTTCTTTGCTTCCTTATTGCAGGAGTCTTTCTTGCCTGCTCAAGTTACTATTGAGCAATGTGTGAAGGAAGTCGGATTGATGTGACACCCATTATTGTAACCTTTGCTCAGTCTCTCCCCGAGGGCAGACAAAATTGGGACCATTGGATTGGAGTGGCAATATTCATTTGAGAAATCAGGGGATCGTGTCGCGTGGGCTGCAGGCACGATGTGTTAGTCGGTTTACTGGTCAAACCTTGGACACAGAGAGTGCCCGAGGTCAAAGCACAGGCTTCCTTACCAGCCGAGGAAAGGAACATAAGCACGCAGTCTACTGTTCAATTCGATAAACTCTGGTTCATAAGACCGGGGATGGCTAGAGGCTTTTAGTCTGATAAAAGGCCGTGTCAAGTAGTTAACCGACCACTACACTCTGTAGGGAATTTCTGGATGGGCAATAAACACTAACTTTGCCAGAGAAAGACCAAGTCCCAAACAAAAGTGCTTTCATTTGCTGCACCCTCAACACCTGGGTCCAGGGAGCATACCAAAATGGCGACGGCTGGGTGACATGGGTACCTGCTGAGCACGAGCCTCATGTGGAGAGCGGCCAATTTAACCCGGGCCACAAAAGGTGATAGAACAGATGGGCCTGGCAGCGGAGGGTACGGAGCGAAGTTGGGCACCGATTGAATGGGTCTCGGAGCAGGGGGTGAGCGCCGGCAGGACGACAGGGACGCGTGCAGCCACGAGGTTGGCCACGCAGGGGAGGGGGGAGGGGAGGGGGGGAGGGGAGGGGGAGGGGGAGGGGGGGAGCAGAGTGGGAGGGAGGGGAGGGGTGGGGAGGGGTGGGGAGGGGAGGGGGAGGGGAGGGGGGAGAGGGGGAGGGGAGGGGGAGGGGGCGGGGAGGGGGAGAGGGGAGGGGGAGAGGGGAGGGGGAGAGGGGAGGGGGCACGGCGGGGCAGTTGGCGGCAGGGACGCGTACGCGTGCAGCCACGCGGGTGACGGTTGAGGTTTGAATCGGCAGAGCAGGCTCCGTCTCCATCTCCATCTCCACAGGCCCAGGGCCGGCAGCAGGCAGCCTGGCCCGAAGCCACAGGAGTAAAAGCCGAGCGGGAGCAGATTTGTGCCTGACCTCTTTGTGGGGGTGGCGCTGACATTCATTGTCGATGGGTGAACCTTCAGCTCACGGAGATCTTTCAAAATGGCGCCCTATCTCTGATGAGCCAGTCTTGCCTGTGCGTTTAGCTTCCCACTACTTAAAGAAAATCCCCAAAAACCGACTAAGTCAGGGTGAATAGCAGACTCAAAATGATGGTGGGAAACACCCCAGGAAACCTGCCCAAAATTACATTTAAAAATCTAGTGTATTGTGGCCCTGGTTATGGTGTGCAATATTGGTCTCCAGATGTAAAGAAGGATGTATGTGAATGCATTAGAATTTACATTGTGCTGGCACTGTGGCCTCACAGCACCAGGGACCGGATTCAATTCCAGTCACAGGTGACTGCACGGATTCTGCATGTTCTCCCCGTGTCTGCGTGGGTTTCCTCCGGGTGCTCTGGTTTCCGCCCACAGTCTAAAGATGTGCAGGTTAGGTGGATTGGCCATGATTAAATTGCCCTGAGTGCCCAAAGTTTATGTGGGGTTACGGGCATAGGGAGGGGATGTGGGCCTGGGTAGTATCATGTGAGAGTACCTTTAAGAAATGGGTATTTATAAATAGGTGTGGATAGAAATATCTGTAGTGCGAGTACCTTTAAGAAATGGATATTTATTACTGAAGTGATGTCAGAGAGTGGGTCGAGCTGGGCTGTCTCAGCTTTTTACTTTCGTTTTAGGTTATTTGCTGCAGGGTGTGTTTTTGTTTCGTTTTCAGAGCTAGATAGCTGTAGTCACAGCCAGAAGGTGTATTAGAGTCTCTCTCTGTAATCTAAAGAATGTAGGTCAATCCTGGTGATTTAAAACTAATAACTGCTCTCAGTAGTGACTTTAACCTGATGTGCTTCTGCTGAAAGTTTTTTTTTAAAGTCTTCTGGATGTTAAAAGGACAGCTTAAGAATTACTTAGTGTTGTATTCTTTGCGGGGTTATATTTGAATTAATGATTGCTAAGATGTTGACTGTATATTTTAAAAAGGTTAACTTGAGTTCATAGTATAAACATTGTTTTGCTTTAAAAAATACTGTTGTACCACACCTGCGGAGTGGGCCATGGGCTCCCCATTCCACAATCTAGTAAAAATTGTGGGTCAGGTGAACTCCATGATACACTTTGGGGTTCTCAAAACCCTGGCCCGTAACAAATTGGGGGTTCATCCAGGATAAAAATTTATCTATTGGATTGGCTTAGTGAACTTAAAGACAGTGAGCAGTGAGCATATTGTGGTTGCTTTTCAGGTGTGGTATTTTAGTCAGGGGGATGTTCCAGATCCTCCCTGAAATTCTCGCTCTTCAGACACAGGACTTCAAATGTAACATTGTAACAAATGTAGGACACAACTACAGCAATTAATTCATAATTATCTTGTAAAACAATGAAATGTACCACTTATAATAGAGACCAATGGCATGTACTACATCGTAAGAGTGTTAAAAATGTGATTAAAATATCAGTCAATGGATCAGCATTTTAATTTTGTGTCAAGATTCCAACGTGGAACTTTGACATCACACAGAGTCTTCCCATCCTGACATTTATTGAGGTGACCATTTTTCTTCTGCTTAAATAACATCCTCAGAATTGGCACGATTCAGCCACTGCATTGAATTATAAAATCATAGAATCACTACAGTGCAGGGTAAGGCCATTCAGCTCATTGAGTCTGCACTGACCTTCCAAAAAAGCACCATATCAAGGCCCGTGCTCCCACTCTATTCCCCTAACCCCACCTAACCATCTGGACACTAAGCGATAATTTAGAATGGTCAATCCACCTAACCTGCACATCTTTAGACAGTGGGAACAAACCGGAGTACCGGGAGGATACCCATGCAGACATAGGAATAGCATGCAAACTACACACAGATAGTCACCATGGTCGGAATCGAACCCGGGTCCTTCGCGCTGTGAGGCAGCAGTGCCATCCCATGGCCCCTTAATGGGCTAGACTATCTGCTTGATTGTCAGCAGGCACAATCTTGACGCTTGTGCGCTTCCGCCAACTGAAAGTTATATGTGTGCATCCAATGTGCAAGGGAGGTTGGCAGAAGAAGGGAAATTATAGGCCGGTTAGCCTGACTTCGGTCATTGGTAAGAGTTTAGAGTCTGTTATTAAAGATGAGATCGCAAAGTACTTGGAACTGCATGATAAAATAGGACTGAGTCAGCACGGCTTTGTCAAAGGGAGATCGTATCTGGCACATCTGTTAGAGTTCTTTGAAGATGTAACAAGGAAGTTAGACAAAGGAGAGCTAGTCGACGTGATTTAATTAGATTTGCAGAAAGCCTTTGACAAGGTGCCGCATAGGAGACTGTTAAATAAGTTAAAAGCCCATGGTGTTAAGAGTAAGATCCTGGCATGGATAGAGGATTGGCTGACTGGCAGAAGAGACAGTGGGGATAAAGGGGTCTTTTTCAGGATGGCAGCCGGTGACTAGTGGTGTGCCTCAGGGGTCGGTGCTGGGACCACAATTTTTCACAATATACATTAATGATCTGGAAGAAGGAACTGAAGGCCCTGTTGCTAAGTTTGCGGATGATAGAAAGATCTGTAGAGGGACTGGCAGTATTGAGGAAGCAAGGGGACTGCAGGAGGATTTGGACAAGCTAGGAGAGTGGGCAATGAAGTGGCAAACTAAATACAATATGGAAACATGTGAGGTTATGCATTTTAGAAGGAGGAATTTAGGCATAGACTATTTTCTAACCGGGGAAATGCTTAGGAAATCAGAAGCACAAAGGGACTTGGAAGTCCTTGTTCATGATTCTCTTAAGGTTAATGTGCAGGTTCAGTTGGCAGTTAAGAAGGCAAATACAATGTTAGCATTCATGTCAAGAGGGCTAGAATATAAGACCAGGGAGGTATTTCTCAGGCTGTATAAAGCTCTGGTCAGACCCCATCTGGAGTATTGTGAGCAGTTTTGGGCCCTGTATCTGAAGAAGGATGTGCTGGCGTTGGAAAGTGGAACGGTTGAGGACTCTGGATCTTATTGAAACTTACAGGATACTGCGAGGCCTGGATAGAGTAGACGTGGAGAGGATGTTTCCAATTGCAGGAGAAACTAGGACCAGAGGACACCATCGCAGACTAAAGAGACCATCCTTTAAAACATAGATGAGAAGGAATTTCTTCAGCCAGAGGGTGGTGACTCTGTGGAACTCTTTGTCGCAGAAGGCTGTGGAGGCCAAATCACTGAGTGTCTTTAAGACAGAGATAGATAGGTTCTTGATTAATAGGGGAACATTAATCAACGGGGTTAATGAAGTAGAAAGGGTCAAGAGCTTCAATTGTTTAGGTGTACAGATCACCAACAGCCTGTCCTGGTCCCCCCATGCCGACACTATAGTTAGGAAAGCCCACCAATGACTCTACTTTCTCAGAAGACTAAGGAAATTTGGCATGTCAGCTACGACCCTCACCAACTTCTACAGATGCACCATTGAAAGCATTCTTTCTGGTTGCATCACAGCTTGGTATGGAGCCTGCTCTGCCCAAGACCACAAGAAACTACAAAAGGTTGTGAATGTAGCCCAATCCATCACTCAAACCAGCCTCCCATCCATTGACTCTATCTATAATTCCCAATGCCTCAGAAATAATTAAGGACCCCATGCACCCCGGACATACTCTCTTCCACCATCTTCCTTCAGGAAAAAGATACCAAAGTTTGAGGTCAACCAACTCAAGAACAGCTTCTTCCCTACTGCCATCAGACTTTTCAATGGACCTACCTCGTATTAAGTTAATCTTTTCTCTGCACCTTGCTATAACTGTAACATTATATTCTGCAGTCTCTCCTTCCTTCCCTATGTACGGTATGCATTGTTTGTACAGCATGCAAGAAACAATACTTTTCACTGTATACTAATACATGTGACAATAATAAATCAAATCAAATCAAACAGGGGTTATGGGAGAATGGGGATGAGAAAAATATTAGCTATGAGAATGAGTGGCCTAATTCTGCTCCTCTGTCTTATGGTCCTATGGTCTTATGTCGGGACACGGCCTGACATCAGAATGTGTGCCCTACATCTTTGCACCAGCTTCTGAGGCCGGCGCAATGTAAAATTATGTCCGTGGAGGCTGAGAGGCAGACAATAAATTAATAGTTCAGTTTACTGCACAATAGCACGTGGTGGTTCATGAAATACCCCAATCCAGCAGCAAAGTCAAAGAACCTGGTGACGATCAAGGACGGTTTAGGTGGGTTGTGAGAAATATTTCTGTATCCCTAAATATACGGAAGGTTCTAAAATTTCCACATTTTTGGTAAGCAGACAACCCATCACTAATCTCGATGCCAGTGACCACCGCAATATGGTATAATTTACCCTGCAGTTTGTGAGGGAGAAGCTGAAATCAGGGGCGGGATTCTCCTTTTCGGGGACTGAGTCCCCACGCAGGCGGGAAAACCGTCGTGAACCACTCCGGGTCAACAGCCCCCGAAAGTGCTGAATTCTCAGCACTTCCAAGGGCTAGGTGGACACCAGAGGGGCTGGTGCATGTCAGCCGTCACCGTAGGGACTGCGCGGGTTAGTGCAGGCGCCGAAGGGCCGGCATGATCTTGCGCATGCGCAGAACCGCTGGCGTGGTTCCGCACATGCACAGACCGACTGGCGTATTCTGGCACATGCGCAGGGGGTTGTCTTCATCGTGCCAGCCATGGCGGAGCCCTACAGATGCCGGTGAGGAAGGAAGGAGTGCCCCCATGGTACAGGCCCACCCGCAGATCGGTGGGCCCCGAACGCCGGCCAGGCCACCGTTGCCCCCCCCCCCCCCGTGCCAGATCCCCCCCCCCCGGTGCCAGATTCCCCCCTCCCCCCCCACCGAGGACTGCCGCAGCAGACTTACCTGCCAGGTCCCGCCGTGTGGAACCATATCTAACTAACCCATGCCGGCAGACCTGGCGAATTGCCAGGGGTCCGCTGCCAATGGCTTCCGATCGACGTGGTGACCCGCCCGAAAACCGGCGCCGGAGAATTTCAACAGCCGGCGGCGGGGCGGGTTTCGCGCCGTCCCCTGGAGATTCTCTCTCCAACCCGGTGGGCATTCGGAGAATCCCGCTGCCGATGTAACTACAAAGACATGAGGGAGCAGCTATCCAGAGTTGATTGGAAGGGGAGACCAGCAGGGAAGACAATAGAACAGCAATTGCCATGTTTTGGTGAGTTATTCAGGAGGCACAACAGCAATTCATCCCAAAGAGGAGGAAAATGCTCAGGGGAATAGAGGCAACAATGGCTGATCAGGGAACTGAAGGACAGCGTAAAAGGAAACAAAAAATCATACAAGCTGGTGAGCAGTAGCGGGAATCCAGAAGAAGAAGAAGCCTTTTAAAGCGAAGCATTTTAAAGCAATTAGAGGACAACTAAAAAATACAATAAGAGTGGAGAAGATGAAACATGAGTGTAAACTAGCTAGTAATACAAAAGAAGATTGCAAAAGTTTTTTTTTCGATGTGTAAAAGAAAGAGAGAGACAAGGGGCGGCATTCTCCCCTACCCGGCGTGACGGAGGGTGCCGGAGTCGGGGAGTAGCGCCAACCACTCAGGGGTCGCACCTCCCCAAAGGTGGGGAATTCTCCCCACCTTTGGGGGCCAGCCCCGCGCCGGAGCGGTTTGCACCAGAAGACTGGCGCAAACACCTAGCCGGTGGGCCGAAAGGCTTTCGCCGGTCGGCGCATGTGCCGGCAGTGACGTCAGCGGCAGCTGGCCACTGACGTCACTGCCGGCGCTTGCGGGATGTGGTGTTCCCTTCCGCCTCCGCCATGGTGGAGGCCGTGGCGGTCGCGGAGGAACATAGTGCACCCAGGGCACTGGCCCGGCCCCTAATCAGGGGGCCCCGATCGCGGGCCGGGCCACCGTGGGGGCACCCCCCGGGGTCCGATTGCCCCCCGCCCCCCCAGGATCCCGGGGGCCCGCTCGCGCCGCTGATCCCGCCATTCCAGAGGTGGTTTAAACCTCGGCGACGGGAGAGGCCTCCCAGCGGCAGGACCTCGGCCCATCCGGGCCGGAGAATCGCCGCAGGGGCCTCTCCGATCGGGGGGGCGAGATTCCTGCCCCCGCCACTTCCCGGGTGGCGGAGAATCTCTGCCACGGCGGGGGCGGGATTTTAGGCGCCCCCAGGCGATTCTCCAACCCTGCTGGGGGTCGGAGAATTTCGCCCAAGAATGGATATTGGCCACTGGAAAATGAGACTGAAAAGTGGTAATCGGGAACAAAGAAATGGCAGAGAAACTGAATATGTACTTTTCATCAGCCTTCACACTGGAAGACACCAGTCACATACCAGAACTTCAAGAGGCTCAGGAAGCAGAGGTGAGTGTAGCGGTAATCATTTAGGAGAAGATGCTGGGGAAACTGAAAAGTCTGAAGTTAGATAAATGAACTATACCCCAAAGTTCTGAGGGAAATAGCTGAGGAGATTGTGGAGGCATTGGTGGTGATCTTTCAGGAATCACTAGAGGCAGAGAGAGTCCAAGAGGACAGGAAAATTGCTAATGTAACACCACTGTTTAAGAAGGGAGGGAGGCAAATCACCGGAAATTAAAGGCCGGTTAGCCTGGTCTTGTTTGTTGGTATGATTTCACAGTCCATTATTAAGGATGAGATTGCGGAGTGCTTGAAAATGCATGTTAAATTAGGACTGAGTCATCACGGCTCCCTCAAGGGGAGGTCATACCTGACAAATCTGTTAGAATTCTAGAGGAGGTCACAAGGAAGTTAGACAAAGGAGAACCAGAGGGCATGATCTATTTGGATTTCCAGAAGGCCTTTGACAAGGAGCCATACAAGAGGCTTCTAAATAAGACAGGAACCCATGGTGTTGGGGTCAAGCTAATGGCATGGATAGAGGATTTGCTGGCTGGCAGAAGGCAGAGAGTGGGGAAAAAGGGTTTCCTCAGCCATCAGTATTGGGACCAAAACTGCTGACGATATACATTAAAGACCTTGAAAAAGGAAGTGAGGGCATTGCCGCTAAGTTTGCCGATGGTATAAAGATAAGTAGAGGGGACAGGTTGAGGAATCAGCTAGGCTGCAGAAGGATTTGGACAGGCTACAACAGTGGGCAAAGAAGTGGCAGATGGAATACAACGTGGAAAAGTGTGAGGTTATTTGCACCTTGGTAAAGAAGAATAGTGGCATACACTATTTTCTAATTGGGAAAAGGTTTCAAAAATCAGAAGCACAAAGGGACTTCGGAGTCCTTGTTCAAGATTCTTTTAAGGTTAACTTGCAGGTTCGGTTGGCAGTATTAGCATTCATGTCAAGAGGGCTAGAATACAAGAGCAGTGATGAACTGCTGATGCTGCATAAGGCTCTGGTCAGACCCCATTTGGAATATTGTGACCAGTTTTGGGCCCCATATCTAAGGAATGGTGTGCTGGCCTTGGAGATTATCCAGAGGAGGTTCACAAGAATGATCCCGGAATGAAGGAGCAGTTGAGGATTCTGGGTCTGCACTCAATGGAGTTTAGAAGGATGAAGGGGAAATCTTATTGAAACTTACATTATATTTAGAGGCCTCGATACAGTGGACATGCAGAGGATGATTTCACTAATAGGAGAAACCAGAACCCGTGGTCACAGCCTCAGACAGAAGGGATGATCCTTTAAAACAGTGTAGTGAAGGGCTTTCTTCAGTCAGAGCGTGGTGAATCTGTGGAACTCATTGCCCCTGAAGGCTGTGGAGACCAAGTCACTGAGTGTCTTTAAGATTAAGTTCTTGATTAATATAGGGACCAGGAGTTATGGGGACAAGACAGGAGGATGGGGATGACAATCATATCAGTCACAATTGAATGGCAGAGCAGACTTGATGGGTCGAATGGCCTAATTCTGCTCGTATATATTTTGGTCTTATGGTTGCGGTCAAGGGCACCTAGGTGGTGGATGCCCTCATGCCTTCAATTGGTTCCCTCTTAGGGAAAACAAGGAATTTCTGGCAGACAACTTGGGCCATCATAACAAAGTCCAACTTCCCCAAGACCATTGGTTGGAACTAACACTGTTAGCCAGTTCCTTCCCCTTTGCACTAGAAAGTTTGGTCATGAACAAAGAATAAATAACAAAGAAAAATTACAGCACAGGAACAGGCCCTTCGGCCCTCCACGCCTGCGCCGATCCAAATTCTCTATCTTAAACTGTCGCCCATTTTCTAAGAATCTGTATCCTTCTGCTCCCTGCCCATTCATGTATCTGTCTAGATAAATCTTAAATGACGCTATCGTGCCCGCCTCTACCACCTCCACTGGCAATGCATTCCAGGCACCCACCATCCTCTGCGTAAAGAACTTTCCACGCACATCTCCCTTAAACTTTTCCCCTCTCAGCTTGAACTCATGACCCCTAGTAATTGAGTCCCCCACTCTGGGAAAAAGCTTGTTGCTATCCACCCTGTCTATACCTCTCATAATTTTGTAGACCTCAATGAGGTCCCCCCTCAACCTCCGTCTTTCCAATGAAAATAATCCTAATCTACTCAACCTTTCTTCATAGCTAGCACCCTCCATACCAGGCAACATCCTGGTGAACCTTCACTGCACTTTCTCCAAAGCATCCACATCCTTTTGGTAATGTGGCGACCAGAACTGTACGCTGTATTCCAAATGTGGCCGAACCAAAGTCCTATACAACTGTAACATGACCTGCCAACTCTCGTACTTAATACCCCATCCGATGAAGGAAAGCATGCCGTATGCCTTCTTTTTTTTTTTTTTTTTTTAATTTTTTTTTTTTTTAAATTTAGAGTACCCAATTATTTTTTCCAATTAAGGGGCAATTTAGAGTGGCCAATCTACCTATCCTGCACATCTTTGGGTTGTGGGGGTGAAACCCACGCAGACACGGGGAGAATGTGCAAACTCCACACAGACAGTGACCCAGGGCCGGGATTCGAACCCGGGTCCTCAGCGCCGTAGGCAGCAATGCTAACCACTGTGCCACCGTGCTGCCCTTCCGTATGCCTTCTTGACCATTCTATCGATCTGCGTTGCCACCTTCAGGGTACAATGGACCTGAACATTCAGATCGCTCTGTACATCAATTTTCCCCAGGGCTTTTTCATTTACCGTATAGTTCACTCTTGAATTGGATCTTCCAAAATGCATCAACTCGCATTTGCCTGGATTGAACTCCATCTGCCATTTCTCCGCCCAAGTCTCCAATCTATCTATATTCAGTTGTATTCTCTGACAGTCCCTTCACTATCTGCTACTCCACCAATCTTAGTGTCATCTGCAAACTTGCTAATCAGACCACATATACCTTCCTCCAGATCATTTATGTATATCACAAACAACAGTGGTCCCAGCACGGAACACCACTGGTCACAGTTCTCCATTATGAGAAACCCCCTTCCACTACTACTCTCTGTCTCATATTGCCCAGCCAGTTCTTTATCCATCTAGCTAGTACACCCTGGATCCCATGAGACTTCACTTTCTCCATCAGCCTACCATGGGAACATTATCAAATGCCTTACTGAAGTCCATGTATATGACATCTACAGCCCTTCCCTCATCAATCAACATTGTCATTTCCTCAAAGAATTAAGTTGGTGAGGACGGACATGAGCCGAATCGAGCTGAACTACCCCAGGTGTCCCTCAGTGATCCACTGAAGATGTGGAGGATCATGAATGTTAGAGATTGTAACTAGTCCCTCTCTGTATAGTATGTCACATGATACTGTGGTGACATCATCAAGGCACTTGGGAGATCTCCCCTCTCTTCCACCTTAGACTGTGGGAAATCACCTTTATAAATGAAGTTTGACAACTGGTTAACTAACCCACGATGTGGCAACCTGGTTATCCTTTTTCTGTACCATGAAGTAAAGCAAAACCTATTAAAACAGGAAAAGACAAAGCTGGCGATGAGGGTGTTTTTACAGGAAATATTCGGAGAAGAAAATCACCCAGACCTCGAGGTGCAGATCGGTTTTTGGGAGACAATTCCACCATCCAGAAATGTGCGATAAAACACGCCAACGAGAGTGGGCACCGATCGCGGGCAGCGGGTCCGATACCCGCGCACTATTTGTTCTTCCACCGCCCCGCAGGATCAGTCCGCGTGGCGGCTGAGGGGCATGACGGCCCGCGCATGCGCGGGTTTGACGCGTCTGCATGATGACATCATCCGCGCATGCACGGCTGACGTCATTGTGCGCGTCAGCCGTCGTGACTCTTGGCGGGCGGAGTTAGCGACGTTCGCTAATTCCGCGTCACCGTGATTCCCCCGGCCCTGATACTAGCCCCGCCCGGGGGGGAGAATCGGGTCCCGGGACAGAGCTCCGAGGCTAGCGTGAAACACGGCCAGTTTCACGCCAGCCTTCACGGCACGCCGGATTTGCGGAGAATCGCGCCCGGGGTTTTTAGCCTTCCTAAGAGTGTACGTTAATTTTAGAAATTATGTAAAGCACTCCAGACCGTTCTTAAATTATTTCTCTATGACTGCGACCCGGAAGCGCTCAGCGAGTCAGTGACGAGAAAAGATCATGGGCTGGATTCTTCGTTTTGGACACTAAGTCTTCACGCCTTTGGGAAAACTGGTCTTTTACACCAGGAAAACTGGCATCAAAAGGCCACCGATTCGCCGTTTTGCTGAGAGTTAACAGGGACCCGGCGTAGCGCTCGCAGCTGCCGATACGGCCCCCAACATTTCCGGTTCAGAGGCCGCGCATGCGCAGGGCGGCGGCCCGCAGCGGCTGCGCCGTGATCTATGGTAGACTCAGCTCACGGACCTAAACTGGCAAAGTGGTGCCCTGCATCAGCCGCTCGCGCCCCCCAGACCCCTGTCTACATTGACCCCAGCCCCAGATGAAGCCCCCCTGCCCGCCGATTGGCCCTCCCCTGACTGTGGTAGTGAGTCCACAGCCATCACGCAAGGATCCCGGACTGTGTGAGCAAACGTATCCACGCCATCAGGATACATATCCACATAGGGCAGCACGGTGGCCTAGTGGTTAGCACAACCGCCTCACGGCGCTGAGGTTCCAGGTTCGATCCCGGCTCTGGGTCACTGTCCGTGTGGAGTTTGCACATTCTCCGCGTGTCTGCGTGGGTTTCACCCCCACAACCCAAAAATGTGCAGAGTGGGTGGATTGGCCACACTAAATTGCCCCTTAATTGGAAAAAATAATTGGGTAATCTAAATTTATTAAAAAAAAGGATACTTATCCACGCCATCAGGATACGCCATCAGGAATGCGTCGAGGAGCAGAGAATCTAGCCTCATATTTTTAAACTGGTGCATCGGTTGTTCTGTCAGCCAATTAGCAGTGGGTGGAAAAAAACTCCAAGAAAAGAGAAAGTCAGAAAATTAGGAGGTAGGCTGTAAAAAGGCGAGTTACTTCTCAAACTGGGAGGTTTTTCCAGCTGCGCACCTTTGCACGTGTTGGGCTGCGGCATCAGAACCTCAAAACCGGAGAGAAAGAGAGAGATTTGCTTTTGAGAACTAACTGCCCAAAAAGGAAAAATACAGTGATAGTAACCAACATAAAGATGGATTAAAGCTGAAATCTTCTGATTTTAAAATGGCTTGGCGCTGGCACAAAAAACCTTTTTCTTAAAGCCACATCCCAACCAAGAAAAGAACATTTTTAAGGAACAACAAAAGAAATAATGCAACTTGAACTGGAAGAGAAAATAAATTACTCTGTAAATGAAGCCTGACAACTGACAAAGTAATCGTTGGCCTGGCAACCTGGTTTTCATTTGTCTGTCCTGTGAAGCAAAGCAAAACCCCGTAAAACATAACAATGAGTAACTCCAGTCCCACTCCACAGTGTTTTTGTTGGTGTTGGTTGTAGTGTATTTCAGATTTGTGTATTGTCATGTTACCGAGGTACAGTGAAAAGTATTGTTCTGCTTACAGTTCAGACAGATCATTCCATACACGAAAAAAATGCATAGAGCAGACATAAACACACAATGTAAATACATAGACACAGGCATCAGGTGAAGCAAATAGGAGTGTAGTACTCCTCAGTGGAGATGATGTGTGAAGAGATCAGGTCAGTCCATAAAAGGATCACTCAGGAGTCTGGTAATAGTGGGGAAGAAGCTGTTTTTAAACCTGTTTGTGCGTGAACTCAGACTTTTGTATCTCCTGCCCGATGGAAGAAGTTGGAAGAGTGAATAAGCCGGGTGGGAGGGGTCTTTGATTATGCTGCCCACTTTTTCAAGGAGGTGCAGTCAATGGATGGGAGGCAGGTTCTCGTGATGGACTGGGCTGTGCTCACGACTCTCTGTAGTCTCTTACAGTCTTGGATAGAACAGTTGCCATACCAGGCTGTGATGCATCCAGATAGAGGGCAAGATTCTCCATTAGCCATTGCCAAAATCGGGAAAGGCAGTTGGGCACAGAAGTGGTTCAGATACCAAAAACGGGGAGAACGTCAATTTGACACCAAATTGCAATTCTCCGTCACCTCAACAATGGCGTCAATGCGTACCGGAATGCACATACAACAGACAGCGTTTGCATGTCATTAACGGGTCCAACCTGATATTCCTGGGGGCCTCCGCGATTCTCCTCCTCCGATGGGCTGAGTTCCCGATGCGGTATTCACTTGTGCTTTTAAAAATCGTAAAACCAGCGTGCTGGCTGATGAGGGACAGAAAGAGGAGGTAGGACCCGGAGAGGAGCATCTGCGGGCTGCCGGGCCAGTCACTGGCCATGCTGGCTGGAGTGGGGGGACCCAATGGCTCCCAGGCTACTCCATGGGATGGAAGTGCGAGGTGAGCTATCCCCTGAGGCTCCCCCGACAACTGGCACTGCCAGTCCTGGAGGCCCACTCTTATCTCAACTGGGATCTACATTTCGCGATCATGGAGCACGGGGACTGGATCATCTCCGTCTGGGACTTCGCCACATCACGCCACCACCTTCTGGGTTCGTGTCACATCAGCCAGTGACATCGCTATCTCCCTCTAGGACTGGCCCATCTCCCCATGTGTCTGCACCACGTCAGCCAGCACCTGGGCAATGCCACTTTTTGAGTGTTGTTGGAGCTGCACTTATCCAGGGAAGTGTAGAGTATTCCATTACACTCCTGAGTTGTGTCTTGTAGATGGTGGACACGTTTTGGAGGGTCATGAGGAGAGTTACTCACCTTAGGAGTTCTAGCCTTTGACCTGCCCTGGTAGCCACAGTATTACGGTGGCTAGTCCAGTTCAGTTTCTGATCAATGATAACAACCAGGATGTGGATTTTGAGGGAATTCAGCGATGGTAATGCTGAAGGTTGCAAATGTGCAGGTTAGGTGGATTGGCCATGCTAAATTGCCCTTAGTGTCCAAAAAGGTTAAGTGGGGTTACTGGGTTACGGGCATAGAGTGGATGTGTGATCTTAAGTACGGTCCTCTTTCCAAGGGCCGGTGCAGGCGTGATGGGCTGAATGGCTTCGTTCTGCACTGTAAATTCCATGATCAATGATCTATTGAATGTCAAGAATTCATTGAGTTTATCGGGAAGGAGTGCTTTGCTTTGTAGTGTAGCCTGTTATGTTGTTTAAGCCTCGCCGCAAGTATGAGAGTCCGTGACGTTAGTCTTTGAGTGCAACTTGATCTGGTAATGTCCCTTGGCATCCCTGATGACTTTGTGGAGGTTGTACCTGGATTTCTTGTATAGGTCAGGGTCGCCTCAGACCTGGCCTTCAGTAGGGAGTCAATCTCCCGATCAAACCATGGTTTCCGAAGTACTGCTTCCTTTGGCACGTAGTCTTCTACACATTTGCTGATGAAGTCTGTGGCTGTGATGGCATACTCGTTTAGGTTGGTCGCCTTAAATATGAACCAGTCCACTGACTCCAAGCAGTCACGTAGAAACTCCTCTGTTACCTCGGACCAGCACTGCATGACCTTTTTTTAAAAATATTTTTATTCTCCTCCTTTTTCACATTTTCTTCCAAATTTACAGCCACCAACAATAAACAATAAGCAGTAACGAATACAATGTCAATTCCCATATCAACAACAAACCCATCCTCCCACCAAACCCCCAAACAGCAGCCCAACAGGATCCGCCTTCGGGCTATCAGAAGGTGAATGCTACAACATCTGCCTCTGCAGCTGTTTCCAACCCTGGCTGGTCCGACACACTGAATAGGGCCTCCTGCAGGCCCGGGTCCAGTTTCACTTTAGCGATTACCCTAAAAACCTCCTTCCAATAATCCTCCAGCTTTGGACATAACCAAAATATATGAACATGATTCGCGGGGCTCTCCCCCCAACGTTCACACACATTGTCTACCCCCTTAAAGAGCCTGCTCATCCTCGCCCTTGTGAGGTGTGCTCCACACACCACCTTCAGCTGTGTCAGCCCCAACCTTGCGCACGAGGTGGAGGCATTCACTCTCCGGAGCACCTCACACCAGAACCCCTCCTCCATCCCCTCTCCCAACTCTTCCTCCCATGTTGCTTTGATCCCTTCCAGCGGTGCCTTCTCCTATTCCAAAATAGCTCCGTAACCGGCCGATAATGCCCTCTTCTCTGGTCCCCCTGTCGTCAGCACCTCCTCCAGCAATGTGGAGGCCGGCTCCACCGGGAAGCTCTGTATCTCCTTCCGGGCAAAATCTCGAACCTACATGTATCTAAACATTTCCCCCTGCTCCAGCCCTCACTTCGCTCCCAGCTACTTCAATCCTGCAAACTGACCCCCAAGAAACAAATCTTTTAATGTCTAAATCCCCTTCTCCTCCCATTTCCGAAAATTTCCATCCCACTTCCCTGGCTCAAATCTGTGGTTCCCCCGAAGCGGCATTTCCCTTAACCCTGCCTCCAACCCGAAGTGTTGGCAAAACTGCCTCCAAATTCTCAATGAAGCGAGTATTACCGGACTCCCTGAGTATTTTCCCAGGGCCATCGGGAGTGGCGCTGTTGCTAGCTCCTTCAATCCTGACCCCCTATACAAACTCTACTCCATTCTCACTCACTGGAAATCAACCCCTCTGATCCAGCTCCGCACCTTCTCCACATTCGCTGACCAGTAATAATACATCAGGTTCGGAAGACCCAAACCCCCTGCCTACCTTCCCCTCTGTCACAGCACCTTCCTAACTCTGGCCACCTTCCCTCCCCATATGAACGAGGTAATCATTCTTTCAATCTCACTAAAAAAATGCCTTTGACAGGAAAATCGGCAGGCATTGGAAAATAAACAGAAATCGTGGCAACGTGTTCATTTGAACCACCTGTACCCTACCACTAGTGAAAGAGGGAGACCATCCCACCTTGCCAGATCAGCTTTCACTCTCCCCAAACTAGAAATGTTGTACCTTAGGAGCCCCTCCCAATCCTGAGCAACCTGCAGCCCAGGTATCTAAAGTGAGTCCCTGCCCTACGGAATGGCAGACCCCCCCCCGGCCGAGACACCACAAAATACTCACCCTTGTCTAGATTTTATTTGTACCCCAAGAAAGATCCAAACACCCGAAACAGCTCCAATGTTCCCCATATTGACACACTCGGTTCCGACACGTATAACAACAAGTTATTGGCATATAAGGACACCCTATGCTCTATCCATCCCCACGCTATCCCTTTCCATACCCCCAAACTTCTTAATGCAATGGCCAACGGCTCAATCGCAAGTGCAAACAGCAGGGGGGACATAGGACATCCCTGCCTAGTCCCACGGTGGAGAGAAAAGTATCTCAAGCTAATGTTATTTATGCGGACACTCGCCCTCGCCTCCTTATACAGTGGCTTTACCCAGTCCACAAAACGTGGACCAATCCCAAACCGCTCCAGAACTGCCATCAAGTACCCCATTCGACCTGGTCAAACACTTTCTCGGCGTCCAATGCCACAACCACCTCTGCTTCCTGCCATCTACCTGTACCATAGCCACGTTCAATACCTCCCTAACGTTTGAAAAGAGCTGCCTCCCTCTCACGAACCGCGTGTGATCTTCACCTATCATCTTCGGGAGGCACTCCTCCAGCTTACCCGCCAGTAACTTCGCCAATACTTTTGCGTCCATATTCAGAAGCGATATGGGCCTATACGATCAACACTCCGTCGGATCCTTATCGTTTTTTAGCAATAGGCAAATCGATGCCTGCCCCAGTGTTTGTGGTAACACCCCCTTCCCTATTGCCTCTTCAAACATCCCCACCATCAGGGGTGCCAGCTTATCCTTGAATTTTTTATAATATTCCACCGGAAACCCATCCGGCACTGCCACCTTCCCCGACTGCATCCTCCCAATCGCATCCTTTATCTCCTGCTCCACTATCGCTCCTTCTAATGTAGCCCTGTTCCCCCTCTCCTAACCTCAGGTACTCCAGCCCATCTAGAAATTCCTGCATCTCCCGGTCTCCCCAGGTGGCTCTGACATGTACAGCCTCTCATAGAATTCCTCAAAGACCTTGTTAATCTGATCCGGAGCCACCACCACCTTCCCTGCCCTGTCCCTCACCTGAACAATTTCCCTTACTGTTGCCTCCCTCTGGAGCTGACCTGCTAACATACCTTATCCTCATGCTCGCAGACTGCAGCCCTTGCTCGTCTCAGTTGGCGCACTGCCTTCCTGATAGATAGTCGGTCAAAGCTCGCCTGGAGTCCTTTCCTCTTTTCCAACTTCGGTGGGTCCCCATTTTCTGCATACCTCCTGTCTACCTCCAGCGTCTCATCTATTGCCCTCTGCTGCTCCAACCTCTCCTCTTTGTCCACCCTAGTCTTAAAGGAGATCACCTCACCCCTCACCACCACCTTTAGAACCTCCCAGACAACTGCCTTCGACACCTCACCTGTACAGTTGAAACCTACGTATTCTTCAATCACTTTTTCAATTTGGCACAGAACGCTTGGTCCCCCAACACTCCCACATCTAATTTCCGCTCCAGCCTCGATACTACCCGCTTCTCCAGTACTATAATCCACCCAATACGGAGCATGATCTGATATTGCAATTGCTGAGTACTCTGACCCCTTAACCACAGCCAGCAAAGCCTTTCCCACCACAAAAAAGTCGATCCGCGAGTACACCTTATGGACCGCCGCGAAAAACGAGTACTCCCGCTCTCCTGGGTGCAGAAACCTTCAAGGGTTCACCCCTCCCATTTCCACCATTAGTCCAGCCAAATACCTTCTCCGTGAATCCCACATCGTCCCAGTTGGGACCGTGTACACTTACCAGCGCCACTAACCTCCCTTCCAGCGCTCCTGTCACAATCACATACCTATCCCCCTGATCTGCAACCATATTCTCCATCTGGAAGCGTACTCTTTTGCTGACCATTACCGTTACCCCTCACACCCTTCTATCAAATCCAGAGTGAAACACCTGACTAACCCAGCCCTTTTTAAGTCTCACCTGGTCCTTCACCCTCAAGTGAGTCTCCTGTAGCATTGCTACATCGGCCTTCAAACTTTTAAGATGCGCAAGCACCCTTGACCTCTTGACTGGACCTCCTAACCCCCTCACGTTCCACATGACTATCCTAACTGGGGGTCTCTCACCCTCCCCCCCTTCTTATCCACCATAATCATACCACCGTGCCCTGCCCCATGAGCATGACCTGCCCCTATCCATTATTAACATCGAACCTCTTCACCCCCCTCCCAGAATCCACCATGCACTTCCTCTCGAAAAAACGTCTCCTTGTATCGATCCCTTCTCCCCCCTTGCTCACCTCGTAGGCCCATCGAAACCTGCTAACCAGGCTCCAATGTCCTCAGCCCTCCTCTCACCTCACCTCCATTCACTAGCCGACTTAATTAGCTCATGCGGGTGCCCCCGCCCCGCACGGCATATCATCCCCTCCCACCCAGCCCCAGAATTTTTTTTTTTAAAAACAACAATCCAACCCATACAATTCACTAAAATAACACATAACCGTTGCAACAAAGAATACCAATCAACCCAAACAAAAACTTAGGGCGGAATTCTCCGCTCCCCACGCCGGGTGGGAGAATAGCGGGAGGGCCTCCCGACATTTTTTGCGACCCCCCGCTATTCTCCCCCCCCCCCCCCGCTCGCGCCGCACCCCGAATCGCCGCTCGCCGTTTCTCACGGCGAACGGCGATTCCCCGAGGCCGATGGGCCGAGTGGCCGGCCGTTTACAACCTTTTCACAATGGCGGCAACCACACCTGGTCGCCACCGTCTGAAACGGGCGCCAGAAGCCCGTTTGAGGCTTCTAGGCGCCCGATTGGCATGGCAGTACCACGGCCAAACGGGACGCACTATTTTCCCTCCGCCGCCCCGCAAGATCAAGCCGCCACATCTTGCAGGGCAGCTGAAGGAAAGGACGCCAACCGCGCATGCGCGGGTTGGCACTGTCCAACCTGCGCAAGCGCGGCTGACGTCATTAGACGCGTCAGCCGGCGTCATGCTTGGTGCGCGGCCTTGATGACCGTCGTCAAGGCTGCGCCGCCAAGACGCCCGGGACCCCGCTCCTAGCCCCGATGGGGGAGGAGAATCGGGTCCCGGGAGGGGGCGCGGAGGCTGCCGTGGGTGACGGCCTCTTCCACGACAGCCTTCCCAATTCTCCGCCGTTGCGGAGAATCGCGCCCTTCAACTCTATAACAATGTGAAGTCAGGTAAATTACAATACAGGTCAATGAAAAGGAAATTATACATTTATACATTTTCCTGCTCCACAATCAGAGTCCACAGTCTCTCTTCCAGCTCCACTTCTCACTTCTCTCCCAAGCCTTCTGCCTTCACGAACGCCTCAGCCGCCTCCACTGTTTCAAAATAGAAACCTTTGGCGTTGTACGTCACCCTCAGCTTCGCCAGATCGCACCCCCTTGTACAGTGTCGCCTTCACACGGCCGAACGCTCCTCGTCTCTTCGCCAACTCAACCGTCAATTCCTGGTAAATCCGAACTCTGGCGCCATCTCACTGCACCTCCTGCTTCTGCTTCACCCAGTTTAACACCTTCTCCTTCATGTGGTATTTATGGAAGCAGATAATTACTGCTCTCGGCGGCTCATTTACTTTGGGCTTCAGCCTCAACGACCGATGAGCTTGGTCCAGCTCATACCGGGAGGCGTTCTCACCCTCCCCCATCAACTCTGCCAGCATCTTAACAAAGTACTCTGTTGGCAACATCTCCACTACATCGCGCCCTGGATTCGGGCCTCCCGCCTCTACAGCCTCGTGTTCAGTTCGGCACCGCCCCCACTGCTCCAAATGCCACGCGCCCCGTGCTCGACACCTCAGATCCGGCCGCCCGACACTCACGCGGGGTTCCTCCCCTGTTCCCGAAACAGCCCGGCTTGGTGCCAGTGGCTGACAAAAATCGGGAGTAGAGCGAAAAATCAGGGAAACCCCCAAAAGCACTGTAAACAGCGGACAGCGGTGGGAGGATCCTCTCGATACAGCCAACCCGCTCGCGAACGCCACTGGAAGTCCCACTGCATGACCTTCTTAACCAGATTCTTAACCAGATTCTCCCATTGGTATGAAGATAATCATAGCTGGCCTCAAAATCAGTGGCAGAAAAGAAAGTACACCATATATTTCTCAACTTTTTTCTCTCTAAGGAAGGGGTGTGTACAGTGTGCTTCCTACAGGAAAACTGCACCATTCTGGGAGATAAAGCTGGATGGACAATCTGTGAGGGAATGGCTTTCTGACTAGCGCACATTTTCACCTGGAGATCCTGTGCGCCAAGGAGTCTGTGCTCGACTATGTGACATTATGAGAAATGTACAGAACTGTCAGTTATTGTTATATCCGAATCAACCACTAGAGGGAGTTAGATACAGAACTACATAAAGCATTGATGCTAAGCCTTCTGGGAGAGTGTTGAGGAGAATGTTAGGAGAAAGACTGTAGGAAAGCTAGTGTGAGTGAGAGCAGATCATAGTTATTGTATTAGTGTAGAGATTAGTAGTAGATGAGTGTAGATTGTATATCTATTGTCAATTGTTTTTATATAGAATTGTGGCATTCAGGGTAAACGAAAAAGGCGCAAAATCGGGAAACATGGCCGAGGCCATTAATGCTGCGGCGGAGCACAGAAAACTGCGCACAATGGCTGGCAGCCATTGGAGAAAGAGGCAGCTAGGAGGTCGGAAAATCCAACCCTTCATTTCATATCTGTTTCTTATTGAATTCAAATTTCACCAGCTGCCATGGTGGGATTCGTCCCCCAGTTCCCAAGTTATTGTCCTGGGTCTCCTGATTACTAGTCCAGTGACAATATCACTGTGCCACCCCCTCCCCTCTGGGCAGAAAGGCCCATTTTTATCTATTGCATCCCACCACCAATTGAGGCCCTTTAGTGGCCAATTATGACCAATTAAGAGCTTTATCCCACCATAGTTGCTATTCACCCAGATGCAGATGAACCTATGATATGTGCAAACATCAAAACCACATCGCCAGCCAGTCACCTGTCACTTCCTCCATAGGGGCTCTAGCAGGGTTTGCAAGTGGGTGAGGACCTCAGCTGCCTAGAAGGTACCATGCAGACCTTGTTCCATTATGGTGCTTGCACCAGTGCGCACAAGAATTTAAAACAATCCTACAAAACAAGGTGGCATTCCTAGTGGATCAGGAAGCTGGCTGGGAAGCCTGCCTGTAACTTTCCAATGTTACCTTTCTGTTTTTTAATTGATGTGTACATTAAATGTCCAAACCAATTTGATGGTAACCACTGCATGTAAGGAATTGATAAGATTGGGCTGCAGGAGATTAATCGCCTCTGATTTGCATGTAAATTCCCTCGCGAATCTCCCAAACAGGCTGCCATTTTGAGCAGGCGTCCCATTAACCAGATCTGATGACTGCCCCCCCCCCCCATCGACCACTCCAAATTAACCTCAATCTTTATAAACATCTAGTTATGATTGACAGCTCTTGGACACATCAAAGACAGTTAAGTGCTCTCACTTCATTTTTTTCTCTGCAGAATGCAATTAACTGCTTTTGATGTGGTCCTGGAGCTGTCAATCAAAACTAGATGTTTATAAACATTGCAGTTAATTACATAGTATTTGCGATCCATTCAAGCATGAGGGGAAGTGAAATTAAACAATCCAAACAGCTGCTTGACTGCAGGCTGTCAATCACAGCCTAGTAAATCAGTTTTGCAGTGAATGAAAGCCTTGCATATCACAGATCTGCCGGGGCTAAACCCAACTGACTTGGTATTTGCCTCCCAGGAATTTGCAGGTGGCTCTTTCTCTGCCTGAGCCAACAGGGAACAGTTGAGTTTTATAGCAGTGATTTGTTTTCATTGTCTCTGTCTGGACTGCTCTCTAGCTTCCAGTCAGGGATTTCTGGAATGGGGAATCTTCGGTAGTGGTATCTATAATTGGGGGGGGGGAGTCTCTATAATGGGGGGCTCTCTGGTGGGGGTCGCAGTAATGGGAAGGTTTCTGGTGGAGACCTCTCTTATGGGGTGGTTTAGTGGAGGCCTCTCTTATGGGGGTCTGATGGGGGTCTGGTAGGGGTGGGAAGGATTTGCTTTGTTTGGGGGAGGGGATCCTCTGATGGACTTTAGGTGCAATTCCCTTAAAGCATTACTGCCTTGGCCCACCATTAGGCCTACAGCGCGAAGGCTACACTGGGAAAGACCTGCATCATTCTTGCCCAGTTGAATTCCGGCCTAGAGGATCTGAGAATCACCCAGGTTTGGAGAACCCAGTGACCAGCTCCGTACTAGGATGCAGATGGATCAAATTGACCCATTTACATCCTCCTACTGGTGCGCGACGCAAACCTCGATACTGTCGCCAGAGGAGGCCTGGAGCACCGGACATCGATTCCGTTGTTTTGACAACGCTGCATTCTCCGTCGCATCGGGAACTCTGCTACCGTTGCGGGCAGCGGGGAATCCTGCTGATGATCTGAGAAATACAACGGCAGGGGAACGTTGGATCAGTCTTTGGACAAAGTTGAAAGAAAGGCCCTGCTTCTCAAAGTGAATAATAATGACTGAATTTAAACTAAATGTAGATGGGGATGATTGGATGTCTGGAATCAGGTGATGGACACTTTGGGGCATAAAATAATTGTGTTCCGCCATCACAGAGGTAAACACAGAGACAAGGGGTGGGATTCTCCGTTTCTGAGATTTGCAGAATTTGCGGACTTTCACGACAGAAAAACCGGTGCTGCTCCTGGACCGTTTCTGCTACTACTAAGGGGCGAGCACTGGTGCCGCATGGAACACAATCAATTCCAATGAAAAACGGTGCGGGATTTGCCAGGTCCATGATCGACACTCGGAAGTCTGACAAGATGCAGTTGCAAATACACATTCCACTCCCCACACAGGCTTATCACAACCAAAACGATGGCACTGGTTGCGCTGGTGTGTGTTTGTACAGCTGATAGGCCTAGAGAGTACCGGGTCGGGCTCGTTAATGATATCCTGATGGTGTCCACTGTACCTGCGAAGTGAAACGCATTGACGCCGTTTTCGAGGTGATGGAGAATTATGATTTGTCGTCAAATTGCCACCTGCAGCGATTTTGGTGTTGAAAACTATTCTACACCCAATCACATTTCCCGATTTCGGCATTGGCTAAGGGAGAATCCCGCCCAAGGTCTTCTGGATGTGTGAGAAAAGACTTTCTTGCAAGCTTATGTTCCGATATTCACTGGAGTCTGTGGATGTTGGCATTGTAATGCAAAACAAGCACTGTTTCTTCACCACTAACTGCAAAATATAGTTCAATAGAAGTCTCATTCTGCTCATCAGCCGGCAGAGTAACAACATCACCATCTAGTGGTGTTTCGCTATCCAGCACAGTTTACATTTTACATTTGGGATTTATTTACTACAGCAGAAATATACTGGGATGGTTTCTCCTTTGGCCGACGCTGGAATCGGGAAGCGGGATTGGGCGGAAAATCGGTTCTGACGCTGAAATCGTGACGGACGCCGGTTTCACGCCAAATCGCAATTCCACGTCGCCTCGACAGCGGCACCAATGCGTTCCAGAACGCACGTACAGTAAACGCCGTTGGCATATCATTAGCGGGCCTGACGTGGTACTATCCAGGGCCTCCTCGATGGTTCACCTCCACTGGGGCAAATTCCCGACGGCGAGGTTCACTTGTGTTTTTTAAATTCGTCAACAGGCGCTGTGGCTGCTGAGGGAGAGAGAGGGGGTGGGGGTGGGTACGAAAAGTGTCCAACATCGCTATAGTTTGCTGATAGTCATGCCGCTGGCTGGGGAACTTCTGCCAGAGCAGGGGGGAGTAGCGGGGGGTGGTCAGGAGGTGGGCTGTAGAATGTGAGTGGATGGGCGCGGAGCACCATTGCCACGGCCTGCAAGGCAGCCATGCAGCTGAGGACACTGCTGACTGCCCACTGAGAACTTAGGGCCAGAGGCTGTTTGGGTGTCTCTCCAGGACACACCTTAGGTGCCCTCTGGCCCCAGCCGACCCATCAGCGGGATGGGTACATTCCAACACAACCAGTGCCACGTTCTAGTCTGGGAGGAGTGTGTTTGGGGAGTGTAATGTGTATCTGTGGCTGCAGTTTGTCAGCCTCCTGAGTGTTAACCACGGACTCTGTAAATCCGCCACTGTATCTAAATGGAAATGATTGTGTTCCACATGCTGCCAGTGTTAGCCCCTCGACAGTTGTTGAATCGATCCAGGTTCGGTGCCAGTTTTGCTGTCGTGGAAGTCCACGAATCCTGCCTCAGCGTCAACACTTAGTCTCAGGAATGGAGAATTCCACCCACTGAAGTTTGAATGTGATTGACTGAAAGATCCAGTGAGAACTATTCCATACCAGTACAGCTTTGTGTGAAAACAACCAGATTACAACAATAATCACAACATCCTTTTGAAAGAAAATGAGCTCAATGTCCATTGATAATTGTACTGAGTTTTTTCAGGCACAGAGGTCTTGAAAAGCAATGGGTAGTGTTCCTGTCGCAGTCAGAGAATCCGGGTTCAAGTCCCACTCCAGGACTTGACTGCAATGGAAACTATGTTCACAACATGGCCAAGCAGGTTGAATATCAATCTGCAAATCCTTCCAACACATGCCAATGGAAAGTGGCCAAGAGCGACAGAGATTTCTTTTTTTTTAAATAAATTTAGAGTACCCAATTCATTTTTTCCTATTAAGGGGCAATCTAGCGTGGCCAATCCACCTAAACTGCACATCTTTGGGTTGTGGGGGTGAAACCCACTCAAAGACGTGGAGAATTTGCAAACTCCACATGGTCAATGACCCAGGGCCGTGATTGAACCTGGGATCATGCCGCCGTGAGGCAGAGGTGCTAACCACTGCGCCACCATGCTGCCATGTGACAGAGATTCCTGGATATCTATCTGATAGAGCAACTTTGCAGCCTCTGTCAACATGGTCCATAGCTCCAGAAGCAAAGCGCACTCACTACAGGAACTCTCACTCTCTAATTGAACTGTAACCCACCACAACCATACTTCAGATCGAAGAGGAACTTTAACATGGACCAGCTTTGGATTCAGATTTGGATGGCAGTTAAGGATTGGGTAAAGTCACAAGGTGGCAAGGGAGGGCAATCAGAATCAGAGCTCTCTGAGTGACAAAAGATTAAGATAAAACAGATAATGACAAATGCCAGCTCAACAATATAAAGGCGATTGAGGCTAATTATAAAGATTACAGAGCCGGAATGAAAAAGAAATCAGAGGTAAGTGACTGCGTACTTACCCAGGGTGTTGTAACACCATTGTCATGGGAATGTCACTTTAAGAAATGTTTGTCTGCTCAAGTGGCTGCAGTGATGTCAGAGTGTGGGTGGAGCTGAGCTCTGGCTCTACTTTTTAGTTTCACTTTGAGGAAAAGCTTGGGTGTGTCTGTGTTTTTCTGTTTTGTTTTAGTATTCGAGCTGCAGCCAGCCAAAGAAGGTCTAATTTTGATCTCTCTGCCATCTGAAGACTATCTCTAGATCAATTGGTGAATGCAGAGTGATAACTGCTCTCAATAGAGCATTTAAACCTGATATGTTTCTGTAAAGAGGATTATTTTTGTCTTATGGATGTTGCAAGGACACATTAAGAGTTAGCAAGAGAGTACTGTATTATTTGGCAGATTTATTGGTGTTGATAGTTATTAAGATGTGGGTTTATAAAGTGTTAATTCGTTTCATAAATAAACATTGTTTTAATTTAAAAGTACTGTAGATTTCTGGTGCATCACACCTGCAGAGTTGGCCTGTGTGTTTCCCCATAACCACAATTTATTCAAAGCTGTGGGTCATGTGAACTCCATGATACACTTTGGGGCTCTCTAAACCCTGGCCCATAACAAATTGGGGGCTCGAGGGGGATAAAAGTCTATTGGATTGGCTTAGTGAACTTAAAGACAGTGAGGGGTGAGCATATTGTGGTTGCTTTTCAGGTGTGGTTTTTCAGTTTAAGTTGGGAGTTTTTTGTGGACAATGGCTTTTTCAGAGGCTCTGAAATTTTTGGGGGTGGAGACGGTCCCACGCAGTACCTTGTGGACTTAGAGTAAAAACAGGCTTTTAGAGTTGGCAAAAACATTGCAGTTGAAATGTGAAAAGATGAGATAATCATGGCAGTGGCTAAGCATTTAAAATTGCCTGAGATACAGTCTGACTCATTGGAAATGGCAAAAATGCAGTTACAAATTAAACAAATGGAATATGAGAAAGAATTAAAGCAGCTTGAATATGAAAGAGAGAGAGAGGAAAAAGAGAGAACAAAGAAAAACAGAAAGAATAGCCCGAGCAGAACAAAAAAAAAGAGAAAGGGAGCTACAGATCAGGGAAAAAGATAAAGAGAGAGAGTTTGAACTTCATAAAATGGCCATGAAACATGGCAGTCAGTTAAATTGGCAGAGGTAAAGGGATACGTACAGTTGGATGATAGTGATGAGGATAGTGAGAATGAGCATCATAGTCGAAGGCTTAGTGGGGATCTATTTAAATATGTCCAAGCATTGCCAAGGTTTGACGAGAAGGAAGTAGAAGCCTTTTTCATGTCATTTGAGAAGGTAGCTAAACAAATAAAATGGCCACAGGACATGTGGGTGTTACTGATTCAAACAAAGCTGGTAGGTTGGGCGAGTGAAGTGTTTGCATCACTACTGGAGGAGGTATCTGGGACGTATGAGGAGGTGAAAAAATCCATCTTAGGTGCATATGAACTAGTGCCTGAAGCCGACAGACAAAGGTTTAGAAATTTAAGGAAAGAATTTGGTCAAACATACATGGAGTTTGAAAGGATCAAACAGAGTAATTTTGATAGGTGGACAAGGGCTTTGAAAATGCGCCAAATGTATGAAGCTCTCAGAAAAATTATACTTTTGGGGGAGTTTAAAAATTCAACCCCTGATGTAATGAGAACTCATGTGGAAGAGCAGAGGGTTAAAACTACGAGGTTAGCAGCAGAAATGGCAGATGATTATGAATTAGTTCATAAAGCTGGTTTACAATATCAGTTTCAGCCTATGAGGGATAGAAACTGGGGATATGAGAAATACTCAAGTGGTAAAGGAGATCTGATGGGAGATAATAAGGAGAGTGGGCCTCAGACTAAAAAGGAAATACAGGAAGGTTGAAGAGACATGAAAAGTTTCAAATGTTTTCACTGTAATAAACTAGGCCAAGTAAAGTCACAGTGTTGGTGGTTGAAGAAAAGCATTGGGAAGGCTGATATGGTAATACAGGATAAACCAGTGGGGTTTGTTAATGTGGTAAAGGAAAGCCCAAGTCAAGTACAGAAAGTGCAAAAGTTTGTACAGCCTGATCAAGAGGTGATTAATAAAAAGGTGCCAGATGTCTTTAAAGAATTTACATGCATTTGTAAAGTTTACTCATGTGTTCCAGAAGGAGCAGGTAAAGAAGTCACAACTTTAAGAAATATGGGAGCTAGTCAGTCTTTAATGGTAAGAGATGAGGAGTTATTTAGTTTGGGAAGAATGTTGCCAGAAAAGGTGGCAATATGTGGAGATCGGGGTGAGAAGAATAGTGTTCCATTATTTTAGGTAAGGTTGGAAAGTCCAGTGAAGAATGGTGAAGTGGTAGTAGGAGTAATAAAGAAACTATCTTGTCCAGGAATACAGTGTATCTTTTGTAATGATATAGCTGGATCACAGGACGGAGTGATGCCTACTGTGGTTGATAAGCCAGTGGAAACTCAGACAACTGAAGTGTTGAAGGATGAATATCCTGGGATTTTTCCGGATTGTGTAGTAACAAGGTTGCAAAGTCACAGGTTAAGACAATAGGAGAAATCAAAGAGTGAAGATAAAGGTGAAGTGCCATTATCAGAAACAATTTTTGATCAGATGGTTGGAAAAGAACAGGTGGAGGATGAGGTGGATATTTTTAGTTCAAGAAAATTGGCAGAGTTACAACAGAAAGATATAGAAATAAACTGGATGTATCACAAAGCATATACAGAAGGGGAATCTGAGTGTATACCGGGGTGTTATTATCGTAAAAATGATGTCTTGATAAGGAAATCGAGACCTTTACATATGCAGGCGGATGAAAAGTGGGCAGAAGTTTATCAAGTAGTATTGCCGGTAGGGTATAGAAAGGAGGTGTTGCGAGTTGCACATGAGGTACCAGTGGGAGGTTATTTGGGAATACGGAAAACTCAAGCTAAAGTACAGAAACATTTTTATTGGCCTGGACTACATAAAGATGCAGTTAAATTTTATCAATCATGTCACACATGTCAAGTGATAGGGAAACCTCAAGCAGTGATAAAACCAGTGTCTTAATACCCATTCCAGCATTTGAGGAACCTTTTACAAGGGTCCTAATTGATTGCGGAGGACCGGTTCCAAAAACGAAAAGTAGGAATCTATATGAACTTTTGACTATAATGGATGTGTCCACAAAGTTTCCAGAGGCCATTCCAGTACGTAATATTACAGCTAAAAAGATTGTGGAGGAGTTACTTAAATTCTTTCCTAGATATGGACTATCCACAGAAATACAATCGGATCAAGGATCCAATTTTACCTCAAGGTTATTCAAAAACGTTATGAATAGCTTAGGAATAAATCAATTTAAATCAACTGCGTACCATCCAGAATCGCAGGGAGCGTTTGAAAGGTGGCATCGGACATTAAAGACAATGTTGATGGCTTATTGTCAAGATTATCCAGAGAATTGGGATAAAAGAATTCCATTTGTACTGTTTGCAATTAGGGATACACCTAATGAGTCAACCAAATGCAGTCCTTTTGAACAAATTTTGTTGTCATGGGGTTAGAGGACCACGTAAATTGATTTATGAAAAATTGGTGAGTGGGAAATGGGAACTTACATTATTGGATCACATGCCAAATTTTCAGGAACGATTAAATAGAGCAGGTGAATTTGCTGGACAGCATTTAAAAGTTGCACAAGGATTGTGATGAAAGGAGTAGCGGACAAGAAATCCAAAGTTCGTAGTTTTGCCAGTGTAGATGAAGTTGTAGTATTGTTACCAGTGGTAGGTGAACCTTTCAAAGCTAGGTTTTGTGGACCTTCTCAGATTGAAAGGAAATTAAGTGAGGTGAATTATGTGGAAAGAATGCTGGATAGAAGGAAAACTCACCGTGTGTGTCATGTAAATGTGCTTAAAAGGTACTTTGAAAAGTAAGGAGAGCAAAAGGGGGAGGTCTTAATGATTCTAACTCAAAGTTACAAACCAAATCCAAATGATTTTGAATTTGACATACTTCAAATTAAATTGGAAAATGAAAAGGTTCCTAAAAATTGGGATAAATTGTTGAGTTACCTTCCAGAGAAAAAACGGACTGACCTGAAAGAGTTGTTGATATCACATGGGCAAGTTTGTGGAGATAAGTTGGGAAGTACTAAAATGGCTATACATGATGTAGATGTGGGAAATGCTGTTCCAATCAAACAACATCCATATAGACTTAACCCTTTAAAATTGGCACAGGTTAACAAAGAAATTGAGAGTATGCTTAAAAATGGCATAATTGAAGTGGGTTGTAGCCCATGGAGCTCGCCCATAGTGATGGTACCTAAACCAGACGGTACCCAACGGTTGTGTGTGCACTATAGAAAGGTTAATGCAGTTACAAGAACGGACTCTTATCCTATCCCACGTTTGGAGGATTGCATTGATAAAGTGGGAGAATCAGCTTTTATTTCCAAACTGGGTTTACTTAAAGGTTACTGGCAGGTAGCTTTATCTGAAAGGGCGAAGGAGATTTCAGCTTTTGTGACTCCAGATGGTATATACCAATTCAAAGTTATGCCATTTGGCATGAAAAATACCCCAGCCACATTTCAACGGTTAACTAACAAAGTTGTTTCAGGATTACCCAATTGTGCAATATACATCGACGATCTGGTAATTTTCAGCGAGACATGGAAAGAACATTTGAAGCATCTGATGGAGTTATTCGATTGACTTCAGTTGGCAGGTTTGGTGATAAACCTAGCCAAAAGTGAATTTGGAACAGTCCAAGTCACTTTCCTTGACCATACAATTGGAAAGGGTCGAATGGTCAAACAGGATGTGAAAGCAAAAGTTATTGGGGAGTTTCCGATACATTCGACAAAACGGGAAATAATGCAATTTCTTCGTATGAGTCAACTTTACCAGAAATTTGTACCGAAGCAGTGTGGTCGCTCCACTGACGGACTTGCTCAAGAAGTGTAACAAATTCCAATGGACATCGGAGTGTCAACAGGCATTTGGCTGCCTGAAGGTTGTGTTAACCACTGCTCCTGTGTTAGCCATCCCAAATTACACAAAACCCTTCAAAGTGGCTGTTGATGCGAGTGCTGTGGGCATATGTGCGGTGCTTCTACAAGATGACAACGAAGGGCTAGAGTGGCCTATTGGTTATTTTTCAAAGTAATTGAGTTCTCACCAGAAGTATTATTCTGCGATTGAGAACGAGACTTTGAACTTGGTGCTGGCTTTGCAACATTTTCAAATTTGTGTGACCAACAATCCATCTGACACAATTATCTATACCGATCATAATCCATTGACGCTTTTGGGTGATTCCGGAATAACAATGCCAGGTTGTTTCGATGGAGTTTATTGTTACAGTCATTTCATTTAAAAATAATACATGTGGCAGGACGAGAAAACGTGATAGCCGATGCTTAGTCTCAAATGTGATGAAGAGAAGCAGGTTCATTGGAGGAAGAAAAACTAAAATGGACTATGTTATTATACCTCTTTGCGTGTGTTGTTTTTTGAAACGAAAAGGATATTTACTGTCTGCATTTCTTGAAGGATAGTGAAAAGATGAAACATGAAACTACCTTGAAGTTGATGATTTTTTTTTTTCGGGGGGGGAATTTCACTTTAAGAAATGTTTATCTGCTCAAGTGGCTGCAGTGATGTCAGTGTGTGGGTGGAGCTGAGCTCTGGCTCTGCTTTGTAGTTTCGCTTTGAGGAAAAGCTTGGGTGTGTCTGTGTTGTTTTAGTTTTGTTTTAGTGTTGGAGCTACAGCCAGCCAAAGAAGGTGTAATTTTGATCTCTCTGCCATCAAAGACTAGCTCGATATGATTTGGTGAATTCAGAGTGATAACTGCTCTCAGTAGTGAATTTAAACCTGATTTGTTTCTGTAAAGAGAGCTCTTTTTGTCTCGTGGATGTTGCAAGGAAAGATTAAGGGTTAGTTAGAGAGTACTGTATTCTTTGGCGGATTTATTGGTGTCGATAGTTGTCCAGATGTTTACTGTGGGTTTATAAAGTGTTAACTGGTTTCATAAATAAACATTGTTTTACTTTAAAAGTACTGTAGATTTCTGGTGCATCACACCTGCAGAGGAGGCCTGTGTGTTTCCCCGTAACCACAATCTATTCAATAAATTAATAAATACCTTTATCTTTCTAAAGAGGTCTGGAAGCTTGCATCATTACAATTCTTAAAGTGGATAGGTCCGTTAGTTCTTACGGAAAGTATCCTAGGTGCGATGATATGCTTGGGCACAGTTATGTATATCAATAGCAATGCGACTTCCAACCAACTGCTGGTGATAGAGATCTATGACATGATTTGAGATACCCGTCAGTTGGTAGTAAGACATACAACAGGATAGTCGCACTTACGGAGATACTACAGGATAGTAGCTCCAGGAGAATTCACTGAATTCATTCAGTAGCCTTTGTCTGTATTCTAGTTCCTGTGTTATCTTTCTACGTTTGTTAATAAATCATCTCTGTAGTTAAATAACTAGATGTTCTGTGTCCATCATTACACCGGTTGGATCCCAGAGCACAACATGGTACCAAGAGTGCAGAATGCTTAAAGACAACAACGGAGAAGACAGAGCGAAATATGCTGAAGAACAAAATGAGAAGATTCTTCCGCCGACCTGGTGAACAACGCCCATCTGCAACTCAATGCAACAAACGACTGTGACGTTAGAGATGGAAGTTTTAAAGGCACCCTATCAACTTCAAGTCTCAGGTAACATAGATGAAAGCTGGCACATGTTCAAGCAGCAGTTTAGACTCTATATTGATGCCCTTGGCCTCCAGGCACAGCCTGATGAGAGGCGGATTGTGTTGCTGCTCATGGTTGCAGATCCTCAAGCAATAGAAATATACAATACCTTTGCCTTCGACCGCGATGAGGAAAGCAAGAGCTATGATGATAAAGCATTGCTCTCCAAAGAAAAGTTAAACATTTGAACAATATATATTCCATACGCGTACTCAAAAAGCAGATGAATCTTTTGATAGCTTCGTAACTGACTTGCGGCTGACGGCACAGTCATGCAACTTTAGTCCTCTGAAGTCGTCGGTGATCCGTGACCCGATAAGATATCGAATGATAAAGTACATGAGAGGATGTTACGGGAAGAAGACCTGAAATTGGAAAATGCTATCAAGACCTGCCGTACAAGTGAGCTGGCTGCACAGCAGATCAGCACGCTCAACCAAAACAATTTTGGTGCCAGTGTGGAAAATGATGCCAGCGCCGTCAGCATTGTGATGCAGTTCAATACAAAATGTGGTTTCCTTGCGGGTAACCATTTTAAGTGGCTGACTGGATCTGCCATCTTATTCTAGCGATGTGGCAATCGTCATGGGCCACGGCAATGTCCAGAATTTAGGAAAGTATGTTCCAACTGTGCCCATAGTTTGCGAAACAATGTTTTTTGTGTCCGACAGTGGGCTAAACAGGGTCAGTCAATGCAATTGATGAGATGCCCCTTGAAGAATTATTTTTCATTGATCTAATTTCAACCAAGAACATGATGAGTGTGAATATGAAAATTGAAAAAAGTCTGACTGACCAGTTGTGACAATAGTGATGATGAAGGTTGATACCATCGAAAACAGATGGATGATTCCAATGATGTTGAATGACACATTGATAAAATGCAAGCTTGACACGGGGACGAGTGCCAACCTCCTCCGTCTGTCCAATTTGCATGGACTACAGGTTAAACCGAAGGTCGTCAATCAAACGAGACTGCTGACAGACTACAATGGGACGAGATTGAGATGCTGGGTGTATGTGAACTCGAAGCATGGGGTACACAGTGGAAGTCACATCATACCATTTTCCCTTGTGGACGTGAAGCACAAGTCCATCATAGGAGTGGATGCATGTGAGGCCCTGAACCTAGTTGAGTGGCTGTATGTTCCAGGCAACGAGGCGACAAGATCTTGTGAATCGCAATGAGATACAGTGGCGCAGTTATCCGATGAGATACAAGCAATAGTGACAGTGGAGGAAGAACAATTAGAGGCAAAGATGGAGGAGCCAAAGGGAATTCCAGAGTTCTGGTTAGCGGTCTTCGAAAATTAGGATTTGCTCAGTGACATGATATAGGAGCATGATGAGTCTATCCCGATGCATCTACAAGATGTAGCCGTAAAGCTCGCAGATCCGGGACAGCCAATGAGCTGGAGTTTAAGTTTGAGCCAAGTGAGTACTTCACAAAAGAGGTACTCACAAAAACATACCAGCTGGAGACGGAGCCTGACGGGTCAGACTTCTTCGTATTTGCAGTCATAGGCTGCATAGGGTGCCAGATGGACTGCAAGAAAGGAAAAATGTCACGCTGAAAATCATTAAAATTAACCAGAAGTAGAAGGGTCGGGATACTCGTAAAGCAGTTATGAAAACTGTACTAAGCGACGCTTTCTTCAATTTCTTCACTCCACCTGAGGTTCCAGAGCATTGAGTGTTAGATGGAAGCTCTGCAGCAAGACTCGCTGCTGACTTGGAAATTCTTACATGAACACATAATTCCAGTGTTATACTTCACGGAAGATGCTATTGCAGACAATGATGATGACTACGATGATGATCATTAAGACGATGAAAGTTATGATGACCATGGTTATGATGAGGAAAGTGAAGACTCAGACGATGAACCGGAATGGGACGACTATGAAACACAATATAGGTAGTTTGGCGGGCATGACGAGTGGATCACAAATCACAAGGGACGCCCAGTCTGTGCAGGACAACGATAAGTGTGAAAGTTCGAAGGTGACATTTGCAGAGGCTGAAAGCTAGATTGCAATAGCAGACACATCGGATGAGAGCAACTCAGCTGCAAACAGACTGATAACTGAAGAAATCATCCGTATTGTGGAGAAACTGGCTCCAGAGGCATACGGTGAATCATCTCGTGCCCACGGAATGGTTCTGGTGCGGGACTGCCCAATACTCAAGGCCACTCCACCAAAAGACATGCTAGAAGGGCAGATGGCTGTATCGGTGTGCAGTTCTACAATGACAGATGATACATTTATCATTCTATCAGACGAGGATGAGCCACTAATCCGCTCTTCAGCAAAAGATGGCTCATTCATTGCCATATCGAATGATGACGAGCCACCAGGTTGGGCTCAGGCACACGATGAAGGAGCAGCACCCAACGTTGGGGACGTGGAGCCAGCTCAGAAACCAGAGTGCGAGGCTGTGTAGACTGCTTCTGAAGGTGACACAACCATTGATCAGCAAAAACACTTTGGTCCAGTGAAGACTCCAACAGCAGCGGTGATGACAGAAGAGCCAGGGTCAGCCTGCACAGCAGATGGTCCTCAAATCATGAGTCCCATGGTGCAATCCAGCGGCATGACGGGTGTCACCAAAGTAAAAAAGAAAAAGAAGCGCAGTTAAAGGATCCCTCCCATAATGAAGACGAGGAAGACAAGGAGAGTGGGGGATACCGTGGGTTGCACCCGCGATACTGAGGGAGAAGGCATCGGCAGTGTGGCTGACAGACTAGAAAGCACACGGCGCAGCAAGGTGCATCGCAGTAAAAAAGTGAAAAGGCTAGTCATACAAAGAAGATCAGCAAGAAAACCAGTCTTCTGGTCGCATCCTGTCAGAAGACCAAATAGGATGATAATACAAAAAAGACCTGCACACGAGGTCGGCCCATTGGGGAAAGGCCTTCAGGTGATGTCCTGAGGCCGCCCAATGGCGTGCGGCGTACTCACCTATGATGCCGTTTTGGTGGGGGCGGTGCATCAGAAAACCGGCGCTGCCCCCGATTTCGGCGTCAAAAGGGACTCTCCGACCGATCGCCAAATGCGATTTTGGCGTTGAAAATCAGAGAATCCCGCTCAAAGTGTTGACACCAACAGAGAATCTGTGGACTTTCACACAGCATCTGGACCGATTCTGCTATCTTTGAGGGGCTAGCACCATGGTATGCCTCGTGGGACACAATCCATTCCAATGAAAAACAGTGCGGGATTCGCCGGGCCCATGATTGACACTCAGGACTCTGACAAGCTGCAGCCACACATATGCATTACACTCCCCACGCACACTTAACCCAGCCAAAAAGATGGTACGGGTTGTGCTGGAGTGCACCCTTTTAGCTGATGGGTCATCTGGGGCCGAAGGGCACCCAGGCGGGTGCGCTGAGGACACACCTGTACAACCCATGGCACCAGGTTCAAAGTGGGCTGCTGGCAGTGTGGGTGGCTGCGTGGCTGCCTTGCCGGCTATGGTAATGGTGCTCTGTGAATGTCCACCCCAACCCCACAGTCCACCTCCTGTCCCCCCCCCACCCGCCCAACACTTCTCCTACCAGCCCTGGCAGACGCCCCCGGCCAGCGGCGCAGCTGTCAGCAAACTGTGGTGTTGTCGGACACCTTCCATTACCTCCTCCTCTCTCCCTCAGCAGCCGCCGCGCCGGTTTCACAACTTTAAAACGCACTAGTGAACCACGCCATTGGGAACTCGGCCCATCGGAGGTGGAGAATCGCGGAGGCCCTGGAGAATACCGGGTTGGGCCCACTAATGATATCCAAACAGTGCCTACTGTACGTGCGGAGTAAACGCATTGAAGCCGTTTTCACGATCACGGAGAATCGGGATTTGGCGCCAAATTGACGCCTGGCGCAATTTTGACATCAGAAGCAATTCTCCGCCTAATTGCATTTCCCGATTTTGGCATTGGCCAGTGGAGAATCCCACCCATTGTGTCCAAGAATGGCCCCATATAATCAAAAGAACTCATACTCATGGCTGGCCCGACCATTCCCAAAGCTGCAGTGGGACTAAGGCAAGGCAACCTTTGTTGCCTCTGGCACTATTCACAGCACTTCACCAGATTCTCAATGTCGGCATAAATGCCAGGCTGCCACACATAACTCTGGTGGGCATCCTCATCTTTATATACCCAGGCGGGCACTATACAATTCAGCTCGGTGCAAGTCCCTTCCTGGTACAAGGATGATTGATCTGGCTCCTCAAAGTACGATGCTACTTAATTCTTCCTTTTGTATATAGTATGGTTTTGGCTGATCAGAAACTTGGTCAGTATTCGAAAGGCTGGCGAGGATACTTCTCTCTCAATAATGAGATTAGAAGACATTTTAGATAAAACTCACATGTGAATGGCTTATGAGTAGAAACAGTTCACAAAGATGATTGGGGAAGATCAATGAGGTACACAAATGTTCATGTATTGTCAAGGAAGTTGATAAGGGCAGGCAGCCAAATACACAGAAGGCATAATCAAAGAGGAATAAGGGTATAATTGGCCAGACGATCAGAAGCAATGTGGAACAGTTAACACCTAGCAGTCTCAGATAGCAGACAAGCCAGTTTCAGCCACCAAGCCTGAAAGCTAGTTTTCTAGTGAGCAGGCTATAGGTGAAGTTTACATCAAGCAAGCCTCTGTGTCTCAGAACTAAGCCAGTGCAGAAAACCTTTGTAACAGCAGTTTTAACTATCTCAGCTGGACCAGGAAAAGATGCTTCCAAGTGTTGAGTGTTATCCCTGTATTGTGACTATTTAATTTGGAAGTTGTTTGGGGAACAGGGGAAGTCTTACAGTGTTCAAGTATCATAGGTATATTTTGGAATGAGGGGTATGTTCTACAGTGGCATGGTAGCACAGTTTCAGGGACCTGGGTTCAATTCCAGGCTTGGATCACAGTCTGTGTGGATTCTTTATCGTCAAATGTAGGCTTACATTAACACTGCAATGAAGTTACTGTGAAAATCCCCTCGTCGCCCCATTCCGGCATCTGTTCGGGTACACAGAGGGAGAATTCAGAATGTCCAATTTACCTAACGGCATGTCTTTCGGGACTTGTGGGAGGAAACCAGAGCACCTGGAGGAAACCCGCACAGACATGGGGAGAACATGCAGAATCCACACAGACAGTGTCCCAAGCCATTAATTGAACCCGGTACCCTGACGCTGTGAAGCAACAGTCCTAACCACTGTACTACCGTGCCACCCATAGTGTAGTCAAGATTCCTGGAATCATTAAAGAAATAGTTGGTTCATTAGAGAGCACCCAAGGATCTTTTTGGATGGATGATTCAAACAAACTTTCTTACCTGTAATTATATTGTGAATAAATTAGTTGAGTCAGTGTTTTTTTGGACTGCAGCATCACAAGATACCTTACCAGTTATTTTACAAAGCTAGCCCTGATTGAAGAGTTCCCCATAGATAAGAGGAGAACCTCTGACAATGGCCGATATTGAGCCCACACTAGCCATGCTAACAATCGGCAACGCAGGCGGGAAGTGTGATTCTCGCCAGAGAGATTGCGTTTCACGATTTTACCCAACCTCGCCGCAGCCAACCTGTGCTGGGGGCAGTGTAAGACATGGCACCGAGTGGGAGCCCCATTGGGGAGGGGGTGCATTTCTGTATGGTGGGGGGTGGGTGGATGAGGGGGAGGGAGTGCAAGTGCTGGTGATGAATGTCGCGGGGAGGGGGGGGGGGGGGTGGAATATTGGCAAGGGAGGGAAGAAGCACCAATACCTCCTTGACAGGGCCTGGGAGCCATTAGGCTGCAGTGATGATCAGGGGGCCCTTTAAAGATGCCCTTTGGAGCCGGATGCAGGCTCTATGAGATCCCACCATGCCAGAGTAAACCATATTTGGAGAGAAAATTGGCCTGTACAACCGGAGAGTTACTTGCCAGTTTTCTGTCTGAGCTTGATACTTGATCAAATTCTTGTAAGATTCTATCCTTTGAATGTGGTTTCAGTTAGATTGCACAGTAGTGCACCAGAAGGTTTTAAGGGGGCAGCATTTCTAGGTATCTTCACCCTCATGCTGAAGCCAAAAAACTCACTTGCGCATGAGAGATTTTGCTTCATCCAAGTGATAAGATTATCAATAACCCAAGTATTTAAATGTATTCCTCTTTAGCCAGAGAGCCCATGTTTGTTAACGGGTGTCAGAGGTTGTGTTGTGCAGTTTTCTGATTAATGTAATTTTGGTTCTACATTCTGTTGCCAGGAAGTATTTGTCAGCTTTCTGTCTATAGTGTGCCAATCTGTTCCATTATGCAGTTCTAGTTGAACGGATTCCCTGGGTGCCACCAGAATGTATTGAGGATCCCAAGAAATTGGGCTTGCCAACAGACAAATAATGGGAAATTTGCGGTGGAGAAGATAAACCATTTGGTCCATTTGACTCCACAAGGGTGATTGAACTAGATTTAAATACCATACACTTTGTGATAGTGCGAAAATAGGAGCTAGGCAAAAAAATATCTGCTTGTAAGGCCTGCAGGGGTGAGGATTTCTCCACTTGTGGAGTTTGTTTGCAATTTCCATTCAACAAATAAACAGGAAGAAAAATGAAAATGTTAGATCTATAGGGCAGATCACGTAGCATCAGATTGGTAGCGGATCCCAAGAAATGGAATTTGTGGAATGGCTAAAAGATTTTTTTTTGGAGCAGCTTGTGACAGAGCCTACTAGGGAACAGGCAATTCTGGATTTGGTGATGTGTAATGAGGCAGACTTGATTAGGGAACTTAAGGTGAAGGGGCCCTTAGGGAGCAGAGACCACAATATGATAGAATTCACCCTGCAGTTTTTAGCGGGAGAAGCTGCAATCAGATGTACCGGTATTACAATAAAATAAGGGTAACTACAAAGACATAAGGGAGGAACTGGCCAGAGTTGATTGGAGAAGGAGCCTAGCAGGGAAGACAGTAAAACAGCAATGGCAGGAGTTTTGGGGGTTATTAGGGAGACACAACAAAAATTCATCCCAAGGAAGTGGAAACATGCTAAGGGGAAGATAATGCATCCATGGCTGACGAGGGATGTCAAGGACAGCATAAAGGCTAAAGCAAAAGCATACAAAGTGGCGAGGATTAGTGGGAAACCAGAGGATTGGAAAGCCTTTGAAAGTTTTGTCAGGCTCCATCCTTGCACTGAAGGCCCCAAGAAGGTTTAGTCTCTCTGTGCTCAGAATTCCACTGATAGTAGCATCAGGTACCTCACAGAATTACTCCTGGACATCCTGGGTGGAGGTGAGTGTTGGCACATTAGTACAGATGGGTTTAACTGGGCCTGCGCTTGTTGAAACACGAAGTGTCAGAATTCTCTCTGGAGGGCAGCACGGTGGCCTAGTGGTTAGCACAACCGCCTTACGGCGCTGAGGTCCCAGGTTCGATCCCGGCTCTGGGTCACTGTCCGTGTGGAGTTTGCACATTCTCCCCGTGTCTGCGTGGGTTTCGCCCCCACAACCCAAAAATGTGCAGAGTAGGTGGATTGGCCATGCTAAATTGCCCCTTAATTGGAAAAAATAATTGGGTAATCTAAATTTATATATTAAAAAAAAAATTTTTTTAAAAAGAATTCTCTCTGGGCCTTCTATGCAGGTGTTACACTCATCATGAGTACAGCATTCTTTAACTACAAAACACACTCCATACCCATGTTTTGCTTTTTGCGATTTCCTCCACCAGAAGAAGATGCTGTTTGTATTTTGTAGGGTCCACTTTTGAGCAAGCCCAGTTTCTTTCAGTGCGGCAATGTCCATATTGAACCTTTTAAGCTCTTTGTCAATTATGGCTGTCTTTTTAGTTTAATTTGCCTTCCTGCATTGATAAGTGGCCCACCAGCCGAGAGATGACTTTCGTAGCTCCAAGTATGATTTGAAACAAATGGGTTGTGGTTGAACAACACCAATGATGTTCAGCTTGAGGTGGGCAGGAGCTATCCAATGAGATGTGACGATCTTCCCCACTGTCAGATGTAACTCTGGCACTCATGCTCTTCGCCAATCGAGTGAGAACTTCCAACTGGTTAATGTTGCTTCCCAGACAGCACGGTGGTGCTGTTGCCTCATGACGCCGAGGTCCCAGGTTCGATCCCGTCTCTGGGTCACTGTCCGTGTGGAGTTTGCATATTCTCTCCGTGTTTGCGTGAGTTTCGCCCCCACAAAACAAAGATGTGCAAGGTAGGTGGATTGAACACGCTAAATTGCCCCTTAATTGGAAAAGATGAATTGGGTACTCTAAATTTTAAAAAAAAATGTTGCTTCTCAAGTCTAACCAAGTGTTGGTACAACCATGGTCTGGATTTGCTGAAAAACTCCACATCAATCAGTTCCATTATCAACTGCCTACTTTACTCCCTTATCAAATTCTGATGATTTCAATTCTTCCATTTCCTTCAACCTCAATTGTTGAAAATCAATCCAAAATGTTAATTAGGTTAATCCTGCCTACATTTTCATATTTACTGTTATACCTTTTAACCTGGAGTCCATCAATTTGTGTCACATGTCATTTCTATTCAATTTTAGGAAATTTGATTAAGTCGAATGGCCAAGATTTTCGGCCTCTGTTTTTCTCGGCTGGTCAGGTGACGGGAGCAGAAAATCGTACAAGAGGCTCCAATCACGTTTTACATTGCCCGGGAAGTCTCCGCGCGATTGATCCCACCTCCCAGCGATGTAATGGAAATTCCAATGTACCCTATTTTCATAATGTGCATGTCAATATCAGGCCTCTTCGCCTGATCATCCATCCAGCTTCTCCCTCCCGCCCCCACAGGTAAAATATCCATTTTGATTGGTCTCCTACAGTGTACACCTGGTGGGTAGACGCACGAGAGGGGCTCATGTGAGTGAATCACTCAGAGGGGAGAGGGTCATTCCCAGACCCTTTAGGGGCAGAGTCCAGGCAGCGCCAGGGGGGCATGCCCAGATAGTGCCCGTTGCAGTACTGGGGAAAGGAGGTTGTGTGGCGAGGGGATTGCGGGTGGCAGTGTTCTATTTTATCTTTTGTTCATCAGGACCCCTTTAAAAATAGTTCCCTGATGTTTAAAAATTAAGTTGCTGGCTGGGAGGCTCAGCCAGAGTGTTCCCCACCACCATGACATTGTGGGAAACACCCCTTCCAATTTGCCTTTTTATCTCCCAGAAGATATGACAGAGCAACGCCACCATTGGGGCTGGTGGGTTTAATGCTGCTCTTCCTGTCCGCTGTCACTCTGCAAAAGGAAGGGAAAATTTTCGAATAACTAAATCTTGATACATGATACAGGCTTGCAGCGAGAGGGCTCGAAGGAACATGGGCCTAGGAACTTAACGGAACTTTCTGATATCACCGCGGCTGCCAGCCAAAAGTCCATTGACTTTGGTGACACTGGTAAATCCCGTTGACTATCGGAATGGGGAGATCCTGCTGGTGGAGTGGAATTTTGCGCTGCCCAGCCAACAGGTATGAAGGCGATGGCAGTGAATAGTCTGGTTGCATCCACCTGCCCACCTTTGGTTTGACTCAGGTGCCAAGGGGTGCGGGACAGGCATGCGTCATGAAAAACTTTGGTAGCTTGCCTGTCCTTGAGTCTATTGAGATTGATTATTAATCAAAGCAAAAGTTGCACTTTTAGTCGGTTAGAACATTATGGATTTGAGATGTTCAGAAAAGGGACAAAAGTTAATGAAAAACGGTGATGAATCACAGAAAGAGAACAAAACCGCTTTTAAGGGGAGAAGGAACAGATGAATATAAAAGTCTGTGGCAGAGAGAAGCAACAAAATATTCTGAAGGAAGAGAGAAATTTTGTCAGGAAGGAGCTGGAGACTGAAAAAGAAATTTAAATGAGTCGATAAAGACAGGTCCAATTTGCACAGTAGGAACATTGGAGAGTGAGTGGAGCAATTGACTCCAGAGTCCTGGGTAGAGTCAGAGTGACTGAAGCTGATCACTTGAGGGCTGAAATGGGTCCAGTGTTCATCCGAATAATGGGGCTAATGCTGTCCTTTTACATGTTTTTTGTAAGGGTTGAAGTGGAGGAAATAAAACTGCGGACCAGATATAATTTTTAATTTCATCAAGCTTTGCTTCAATCTTTTAATGCACCAGTACACCCACAGTGAGTATTGAAATCCCTCCCATTGTCTGAGATTTTATTAATTAGTCAACAATAAGGTGAAATGAATTTTGATGTGATTTTATTTGCTTGTCAGTGAGTGAATGAGATAGTGATCATACTAGCTTCATTCTGATCTAAGATAGGGAACTAGAATAGTTCAAGTTGGCAATTGGACATCCTCCAATAGGATCAGTGAGCACGAGGAGCACGGCATCAGTGTAAGCCCGGAGGGTGACCTGCCCACACAGAACCTCTCATCAGCTTTGATGTGCTATCAATTGCACTTAAAGACTCGAATCGGTACAAGAGAGGCTTTATTACCGTGAGATATTTATCCTTCGACTGCAGCTGGTAGAATGGCAGCTCAGGAGATCTCATACATATTTATACGGCTCCCTGTGGGCGGAGCTAGCCGGCAGGGGCTACCGGCAAACCTGTAATACAGGTACTGCTGTACATCCCCTAATATAGGCGCACACACAATTGCACAGTGGTGGATTACCACAAGCTTCCTCGTCAATAGACACAGAAAATGCTCCTCACAGGGGCCATATAACTGTCCAAACAAGGGCACGACTGATGCACTGCCAGTTCCCAAAGTAAAAGGAAACGATCAAGGACACATTATCATTAATGAGACACTCGGCAGCAGAGAAACAAAATGTGTTTCGAACTTGAATATCTGGGGTCTGGAATAAGTATTCATGATCCATCCAGTCAAACACTTTATCCTGATCCAAGGAAAGGAAAGTGGCCCGAGGAACATCCTTCTGGGAATGGTGGATCAGGGTCCAGACCAGATGAATATAATGGTGAATGGTTTGGCATGGGAATGTGGTGCTGATCAGGGCCTGCATGATGTCTAGGCAAGAAGACAGGGCCCTCACAAAGATAATATAGTTCATCCTCAGGAGAGAGCCCAGGCTCACTTTTAAACTTGGCTGATACCGCACCCTTTAGGCAGCACGATAATGAGGGCCCTGCAATGAGGATTTCCCCAGTTCTTTCAGCTTGTGCATATTCACCCCTCAGGAAGTCCCAGAAGACCTTTTGGAATTCTATGTTCAGCCTATCATGTTACGGTGACTTGTGCCTCGAGAGCCGGTTAAGAGCATCACAGAATTATGGAACAATACAGTGCAGAAGAGCCTTTCAGCCCATCAAGCCTGCACTGACGCATCAATGACACATGACCTGCCTGCCTAATCGTATTTGCCAGCACTTAACCCATAAGCTTGAATGTTATGGCGTGCAAGGTGCTCATCCAGGTACGTTTTAAAGGATGTGAGGCAACCTACCTCTACCACCCACCCAGGCAGTGCATTCCAGACCATCACCACCCCCTGCGTAAAAAGGTTTTTCCTCAAATCCCCTCTAAACCTCTTGTCCCTCACCTTGCACTTGTGTCCCCTCGTAACTAACTGACCCTTCAACTAAGGGGAACAGCTGCTCCCTATCCACCCTGTCCATGACCCTCATAACCTTCCACACCTCGGTCAGGTCGCTGCTCAGTCTTCTCTGCCCCAGTGAAAACAACCTAAGTCTATCCAATCTCTCATCATAACTTAAATATTCCATTCCAGGCAACATCCGGCTTTATTCCCCAGCACTGCATCGTCCTAAGAACTGTGATAGAATCTGGGCCCTCTTCCTTCAAGCCTCATCAAAATGAAAACGAGATGGTAGATTTCACCAGAGATCCACAAAGTTGTAGGGCCTAAACAGGTCCTCAACTTCCCCATTCTGTGCTGTGGGGTATTGCAGCTGTCCCTCACTTCAGGGGTACAGTTCAAACCCCCACCCACCCACAGCACTAATGGAACCAAGATAAGTGTACACATCTTCAAAGAAGCACTTGCTGCTTCCCGGCCTAGGGAGCATCATAATTGAAAGGGTGCGTGTGCCCCAGCCTCAAGGAGAGATGGAGCAAGTGGTCTGGCACAGACTCCTCGGCCCACAGGATCTCCAGCTGAAAATGTGCAACCAGCGAGAGCCATCCCCTCCCAGATTGTCCTTCCAGGATACACAAAGCTTTATCTCCCAGAATGGTGCGGTTTTCCTGAAAAAGCACACTGTACACATCCCTTCCTTGGAGGATAAAAAGTACGGTGTACTTTATTTTCTGCCAACTGATTTTGAGGCTGGCTATGATTATCTCCATGCCAGAAATACACTACAACCACCACCAACACCATACTGTGGAGTGGGACTGAAGTTACTCATTGTTATGTTTTAAGGGGATTTGGTTTGCTTCACAGGACAGACAAATGAAAACCAGGTTGCCAGACCAAAGATTACTTTGTCAGGCTTCATTTACAGATGTAATTTATTTTCTCTTCCAATTCACGTTGTGTGGTGAATTCTAATCCTAGTAATTCACACTGTTGTAGTATACGTATTGTGTCTTTGTGAGCTCTGTATACGTGCAGTTGCGTGGCTCTGCCCATAGGGGGAGATGAGGAGTTTGCACTGGGCTCCACCCTTGGCTCCACCCATGGCTCCTCCCACTAACCGGAAGTATAAAGATCAGCAGTTGTGAGCCTGCTGCCAGTTCATCTCGTCGCAGGGAGGCTCAGTTGTAAGACTACTAAAACCACTGTTCACTTCCAATCTCGTGTCTTGTGAATTGATGGTCATATCACGTTGTATTATTTATTTTGTTGTTTCTTTAAAAGATGTTATTTTCTTGGTTGGGCTGAGACTTTAAGAAAACTTTTTAGGTTTATTTGCAAGCACCAATCTGTTTTAAAATGAGATGATTTCAGCTACAATGCAGCTGAATGCTGGTTAATATCGCTGTATTTATCCTTTTTGGGCAGTTACTTCCCAAAAGCAGATCTCTCTCTCTCTCCGGGTTTGAGAATCCGACACTGCAGCTCGACACGTGCGAAGGTGCGCAGCTGGAAAAACTTCCCAGTTTGAGAAGTAACTTGTCTTTTTACAGCCAACTTCCTGATTGCCTAGCTTTCTCTTTTCTCAAAGCTTTTTCCACCCACCGATAGTGTAAATCGGCTGGTACAACAGTCAACGCTCCAGTTAAAAAAAAATGATTCTCAACTCTGACTGGCTGAGCGCTCCCGGGTCATAGTCGGATAGAAATAATTAAAGAACGGTCCGGAATGATTTCTATCATGTCTAAAATTAACATACACTCTTGGCAAGGCTAAAACCCCATTCACACTTTTTAGCGCACATTTCCGGATGGTGGAATGGTCTCCCAAAAATCGATCTTCACCTCGAGATCCAGGTCTGGTCAATTTTCTTCTCTGAATATTTCTGGGAAAAACATCCTCATCGGCAGCTTTGTCTTTCCCTGTTACGTTTTAAGGGGGTTTTGCTTTACTTTACAGTAGAGCTAACGGAAAACCAGGTTGCCACACCATGGGTTAGCTAATCAGCTGTCAAATTTATTTACAAAGGTGTTGTTTCCTCACAGTCTAAGGTGGAAGAGGGGGAAAATCTCCTCAGTGCCTCTAAAGATGTCACCACATAATCATGTGACATACCAAACAGAGAGACTTTGATTACAATATATCACAGTCATGATCCTCCACATCTTCAGTAGCTCACTAAGGGACATCGGGAGCAGCTGCAGTTTCATTCAGCTCATGTCATTTCTCATGACCAAACTTTCTGGTGCAAGGGCAAAGGAACTGATGGGCAATGCCAGCTCCAATTTCCCCCAGACCATTTGGTTGGATTTTATTACAATGACCCAACTTGTTGCCAGAAATTTCTTGAGTTCCCTCAGGGGGGAATCAATTGAGGGCAGGAGAGAATCCAGAACCTCATTCCTAGTGCCATAAGACCATGCCATAAGACCATGACACATAGGAGCAGTATTAGGCCATTCGGCCCATTGAGTCTGCTCCGCCATTCAATCATGGCTGATATGTTTCTCACTCCCATTCTCCTGCCTTCTCTTTGTAGCTCCAATCTCCTTATTAATCAAGAACTTGTCGATTTGTCTTAAAGGCACTCAGTGACTCCGCAACCATCTGTGAAAAATGAAATGAAAATCACTTATTGTCACGAGTAGGCTTCCATGAAGTTACTGTGAAAAGCCCCTAGTCGTCACATTCCGGCGCCTGTTTAGGGAGGCTGGTACGGGAATTGAACCGTGCTGCTGGCCTGCCATGGTCTGCTTTAAAAGCCAGAGATTTAGCCCAGTGTGCTAAACCAGCCCCACAGTTCCACAGAATCACTACCCTCTGGCTGAAGAAATTCCTCTTCATCTCTGTCTTAAAGGATCATCCCTTTAGTCTGAGATTGTGCCCTCTGGTTCTAGTTCTTCCAACAAATGGAAACATACTCTCCACATCCACTCTATCTCGGCCTCTCAGTATTCTGTAAGTTTCAGTAAGATCCCCCTCATCCTCCGAAACTCTATCGAGTACAGATCCAGAGTCTTCAACTGCTCCTCATATGACAAGTCCTTCACTCCGGGACCCAAAACTGCTCACAATATTCCAAATGGGGTCTGACCAGAGCATCATCTAGCCTCAGAAGTACATCCCTGTTCTTGTATTCTAGCCTGCTCAATATGAATGCTAACATTGCCCTTGCCTTCCTAACTGCCAACTGAACCTGCATGTTACCGTAAGTGAATCCTGAACTAGGACTCCTAAGTCCCTTTGTGCTTCTTTTTTCCAAAGCCTTTTCCATTTAGAAAATAGTCTATGCCTCTATTCTTTCTACCAAAGTGCATAACCTCACACTTTTCCACATTGTATTCCATCTGCCATCTCTTTGCCCACTCTCCAAGTTCTTTGGCATCCTCCCAGATTCCTGAACACCACCTCTCCTATATGTCTTTGTATCATCTGCAAACTTAGCAAAAATACCCTCAGTTCCTTCTTCCAGATTGTTCATGTATATTGTGAATAGTTGTGGTACCAACGCTGAAGCTCCCGGAAGAAACGGGGAGAACTTTGTTCTCCTTTGTTTAACTTCCTCATTACCTCCTCAAAGAATTCTAACAGATTTGTCAAGCATGACCTCCCCTTGACGGAGCCATGCTGATTCAGTCCTATTGTACCTTGCCCTTCCAAACACTCCGCAATCTCATCCTTAATAATAGACTCTAAAACCTTACCAACAACCGAGATAGAACATAGAACATAGAACAGTACAGCACAGAACAGGCCCTTCGGCCCTCGATGTTGTGCCGAGCCATGATCACCCTACTCAAACCCACGTATCCACCCTATACCCGTAACCCAACAACCACCCCCCCCCCCCCACAACCTTACTTTTTTTTAGGACACTACGGGCAATTTAGCATGGCCAATCCACCTAACCTGCACATCTTTGGACTGTGGGAGGAAACCGGAGCACCCGGAGGAAACCCACGCACACAGGGGGAAGACGTGCAGACTCCGCACAGACAGTGACCCAGCCGGGAATCGAACCTGGGACCCTGGAGCTGTGAAGCATTTATGCTAACCACCATGCTACCGTGCTGCCCTTAATTAGAGATCAGGTTAACTGATCTATAACTTCCCATCATCTGTCTCCCTCCCTTCTTAAACAGGCATTTATATTACCCATTTTCTAGTCCTATGGGCCTCCAGTGATTCCTGAAAGATCACCACCAATGTCTCCACAATCTCCTCAGCTATCTCCGTCAGAATCTTGGGGTATAGTCCATTCGGTCCAGCTGATTTATCCATCTTCAGACCTTTCAGTTTCCCCAGCACCACCTTCTCTTTAGTGATGGCCACTACACCCACCTCTGCCATCTGACTCTTGAAACTCTGATGTGCGACTAGTGCCTTCAAGTTTGAAGACTGACGCAAAGTACCTATCCAGTTCCTCTGCCATTTCTTTATTCTCTATTACTACTTTTCCACCCTCATTTTCCAGTACCTCCTCTACTGTAATGCGAACTGTCCCCAATATATCGCTACTAACCTCCCCAGGTTCCTACGTCTTCCTGTCTTTTTCCCTGGTAAACACAGAGGAGAAATATTAATTGAGAAGCTCACCCATCCCCTGTGGTCCCACGCATATGTGTCCACTTTGGTCCTTGAGGAATCCGATTCTCTCTCTAGTTATTCTTTATCTTTAATATAATGGAATAATTCCTTTGGATTCACCTTAATCCTCTCAGGCAAAGCAAACTCATGCCCCCTTTTTGCTCTCCTAATTTTCTCCTTGAGTATACTCCTGTATCCCCAGTACACCTCCAGGGAATCCCTTTATTCCAGCTGCTTGTACCTGAGCCGTGCCTTCTTCTTTTTCCTGCCCAAAGCCTCAATATGTTTTGTCATTCAAGGTTTCAGACTCCTGCCAGCCTTGCCCTTCGCCCTATGAACTCTAGCTTTTTCACTTTTAAAGGCCTCTCATTTGCCGGAGGTCCCTTTGCCCTCAAACAAGCTATTCCTGTCAACCCTTGCAAGCTCCTGTCTAATTCCATGAAAAATTCGCCTTGCCCCAATTTAGAACTTGCACCTGTGGACCAGTTTTGTCCTTTTCCGTAACTATTTTCAAATTCATTGAACTATGGTCACTGATCCCAAAATGGTCCCCCACTGTCACCTCAGTCACTTGCCCTGCCCTATTTCCCAAGAGTAGCTCAAATTTTGCCCTTTCCCGAGTAGGACCCTCCACATACTGCCTGAGGAAACTTTCTTGAATACAATTCCACCTCATCTGAGCCCTTAACACTACGACAGTCCCTACGTCAGGAAAACCATGACAACCCTATTACTCCTGCAAATCTCCCCAATCTCCATGCATATTTGATCTTCTAATTCCCATTGACTATTTGAGGGTCTATAGTGCAACCCTAATAAGGTCACCATCCCTTTCTTGTTACTTAGCTCCACCCACAAAGTTTTGCTGGATGATTTGGCTAAATTGCCCGTAGTGTCCTAAAAAGTAAGGTTAGGGGGGGGGGGTTGTTGGGTTACGGGTATAGGGTGGATACGTGGGTTTGAGTAGGGTGATCATTGCTCGGCACAACATCGAGGGCCGAAGGGCCTGTCCTGTGCTGTACTGTTCTATGTACTATGTTCTATGATTCCTCAGTTATGTCATCTCTGACTAATCTTATGGTCTTATGGTCTTAATGCTGTGATGTTCCCCTTAATCAAAAATGAAACTCCCCTCCTCTCTTTCCTACACCCCCCCCTCCACCCCCCCCCCCCACCCCCCGTCCTACCTAAATCTCCTGTACCCTGAAACATTAAGCTGCCAGTCCTGTCCCTCTCTTAGCCATGTTTCAGTTAGAGCTATAATATCCCAGGCCCATGTACCTATCCATGCCCTGAGTTCATCTGCTTTATTTGTCAGCTCTCCTACATTGAAATAGATGCAATTTAACCCAACAGGTTTCCCCCACTCCCTGCCATGCTCCTGCCTACCATCTACATTCAGCTTGCTGTTGCTGAGGACGGCATCTCCTTTCAGTCTGTAGGATCTCTTATTTTATCTTCTAATGAAAGGCGATACCGGTTAATTGGAAGTGTCAAAAATACAATTTTATTGCTAATTATTCACTTGAAAACACTTGAATAAGAACTGAATCAAAATTTAGAAACAAAATATTACACAATACATATAAGGGTCAAACACATGGCAAAAAAGCATTAAACATAAAAACATAAATGAATCACTTTAAACACAAACAAACAGATGGATGATCCAAGAATTCAGAAAGGCAGGAATTCAGGAATGAAACCTTGACCACAATGTCATACTTTTATGGGAATCCTTATCAATAGTCAAATCCCTCATTTACTCTCATTGGTTTCAAATTCTCAGCTGAGACCTCCTGATTTCGTCAAATGTATGTCTGTTACCTAGACGATGATTTATTAATCAAACATTGGCCAGTACTTGAGATTTACTGATGTCAATCAGGAATAATTCAGTGTCTATGTGCACCACCTCATGAAAACAGGTTTCTCACACCAATGCTGGCTGTAAACCTTGCTGTAACTAATTATTTGATACATTCTTATTACTAAATGCACTGAAATACAATGGTCTGTTCATTATATGAAACATTCGTTGAAAAATGTCTATATTTCTACAGACAAGACCCTAATGTCTTAAAGCCATATGTTTTTTCTCCCTTGTCAATTTTGAGTGTGATGCTAAGACAAGGTCATGCGATGAGCTTTTGATCTGAAATTGACTATAAAATCATATAGAGTTGCCATACATAGATTATGTATTGACTAAACTGAAATAAATGTAATTTCAACTTGTGAGTAATGTATAATACAGTTCCAGTTTTCATAGGGTGTGATCTAACTCTTCCATCCCTTATCTAATTTTATTCTTGGTTACTTTCTTATTCCAGACCTTGAGTGGGGTGATCTGTGCAGGGAGAAAATTCAATTTTTTGTTTTTGTTTTTGATTCCAGTTTTCTCTACACATAACTTGTGTTAAATTCCAGTTTATTCCATAATCTATTGTAATTTAAATGTGATCTCTGAATGATTGGATTGATAGTCCTTTCTCTCTGACACTCCCCATTTGCAAATCATCTCACTCAAATATCATTCAAAATACCATCATACATGGATTTAAACTATTATCCAACTCTCCAAACTGTCTGTATCCACCGTGTGGATACTCCTCAACAGGTTTACTTACTTCCAGGCCCTTACTTGTTCTTACCCAAATAATTTACCTGGTCACTTCAATTGTGCTCATTTCGACAGGCATCAGTGTGTTTGATTCCATCCCAATTATTTTAAAATCAGTTTCTCCATGGAATATGTGTCAGTGCCTTGATCGTTTAATAATGTTGTTTCATTCTGTTGGCCCATTGACCATTTTGAGCCATGCTGGTTGTCAAGTAGTGTGCATGCATGGGGCCTGCTCTTCAATATATAATGGCAAGGCGTTTCAAACCCTTGAAAGGGTCTATTGTGAACTGGTTTCCTTCCTATTAGTTACTTCACCCCTAAGTCACATACACAGTGCCCCCAATGTCATACCACACATTCTTGAATCTTTTCTGATCTTCTCAGAAAATCTCAAAGTTGTTTCTCATCTCTGCTAGTACGGTCTAGATGCCTTGGATGATGGCCAGAGTATCAAACTTTGTTCTCTGAAGTAAAAGCACAGTCAAGAACATAAGCATTACCAAGAGAAGGTTTATCAATTTACCAGCCTCCTCTAGACTTTCCCTTTCATATTAATGCCGGACTGAAATATTCCATTGAATTGCACCCAGTATTCAATTCCCATTTCCTGTTTTGATTTCCTGTCTCAATTGTCTACCCTCAATTATTTAATACTATCCCAACCACGAACCCTGGAGAAATCTTGCAGTCCAATAAAATATCTTCATTTTTAAAACAGAAATCAAACATTTCCATTTGATTCTAGGCAGTAACATTTTGATTGCTTGTCTCTTTGCCTTCAATTGCATCTTTTTTTTTAACATAACTTGCTAAATTACATTGCCTTTGTACATCCCAGAATTTTCCCAAATTCAAACAATAGTGTTGTTGGCATTCATATTTTTATTAATGTCTAGTTCATCTCTTCTTTGTCTTAAAGAATGGGCACCTTGTTCCACTTGCAGTTACCTGTAAAATAAAACACAAAAGATCCATTCTACTTGGAGCGAAATTGGTTAATTAATCAGAACATATCTGACAATTCAAACTTAAAATTTATAATTCCCAATTCCTGTAAAAATATAAATACATCTTCAGCTGTTAACAGGCAAGGTTAATTCTCTGCTCATTTGAAAAAGGGGCAGAGTAAGAAATGGGTGGAGTAAAAGTTTTCAACTGGAAGTTATTGTGGTGAGCGTATTGCATTAACCATTCACCATGTATGTAACTGCATCACGCTGTTGCCCATGAGGGCTCCACCTATGGACCATTGTACGGTATTACCTGTGATGTATCATGTTGGTGCCTTTGTGGGCTCCGCCCCTGGCCCCACCGCTTGAGGGGAGGTATAAAGAGCAGTAGCCCTGTAGGTAGCTCTCACTAGCAGAGCAGTCGCAGGCAGGCACTGTTCTAGTCGATTAAAGCCACAGTTTACTTCTCCTCCTTGTTTCACGTGAATTGATGGTTGCATCAGTTATTACATCACCGCCTCTCTTTGTTTCGACCTAAGGAGAAAACATGATCAGGAGACCCCTTTTCTTTCATAATTGCTACTTTACACTCCAATCTCAGAATTATTTCTGTCTTTCATCTTGTGTCAGTTGTGTTCGGAATATTTCTTTTTTGAACCCGAGAAGAAGTTTTAACACGAGATCAATCCAACACAAGATTGGCTATAATCATTTTGGATATCCCAAATTCCAATGAATCCTGTTAAATTAAAATTATCGCACTCTTACACGTGTGAATTTGCATCCGGATTAAAATTCTCACATGTTGATCACAAATATCCTGGAATCTTCTGGCCAGAAAAACATGACTCCCGGTTTTATTAGCTGTTTGCTCAATTTCGACAGAAAACATCAACAATTGAAACTGACACACACGGGGGTGATGTGATAGCACAATAAATTATCTTAATTGTTCCAGATTTCTCTAGAGTGTGCTTAAAATTTCTGCTTTTAACTGCCATCATTGAGTCAACACTTAAACCTTATATCGAGTAATTTAGGCACACAAGTATCTGAACCATATAAAAATCAATCAATTGCCTGCTGAAATAGTTAACTTCTGTGCTCCAATTTATTTTCCTATATCCTTTGCTTTTTCCCTTTAAACTGATTTCAATTTTGTTACTTAACTAAATTTGAAAGAAATCTTAAAGTTTCACTAGTAACTTGTTTTGAAGAATTCAAATTGGATCACTGCCAAATTGCAAGCTATAATCCTGACCTTGACTGGACAATACAAGCTAGTATTTTACTTGTCTGGATATGTTCATGCAGTACTTTCAATTGGTCTTTTATATATGTGTTGTTAGCCCCCAGATCATTTAAAAATGTTCCAAGGATTTCCAGCTGCCGTTTTAACTCACAAATAGTATTTTCTAACCCCGGCCTGAAATTGTAGACTATTTTCTCGTTGGGGATCGCAATATAATTCTGTATAATACATATATACCATCGTCAGATGCCTGTGTGTTACTGGGCCTTGGGACAATTTCAACCAAGATGTGTTCAGAAGTGTGCGAAGGAGGTCACCTGACTCTAAATGACCGCAGACATGAGGGTCTCTTACCTTGGTTCTACCGATCTGCTGCCTGATGCCTGGGTGTGGTGTTTAGTCCCTCTCTCCTAGCCCTCCTGGCTGTCTCACCAAACTAGAGGACCTCTTATTTTAACTTCTAATAAGAGTCGATAGTCTGGCTTTTTGAAGGTGTCAAAAGTACACCTTCATTGCTAATTATTCACTTGAATACACTTGAATAAGAACTGAATCGAAACATAGAAACCAGCTCTCAAACAATGCATGCAAGGGTCAAACACATGGCAAATAAAGCATTAAACATAAAAGCATAAATAAATCACTTTCATCACAAACAAACAGATTCAAGAAGTCAGGAAGGCAGGAATTCAGGAACAAAACCTTGACCACGATGTCTTACTTTTAAGGGAATCCTTATCGATGGTCTCATCCCTCATTTACTCTCATTGGTTTCTAATTCTCAGCTGAGACCTCCTAATTTGTTCAAATAGATGTCTTTCACCAAGAGGATGATTTTTTAACAAATAAATTTTAGAGTACCCAATCATTTTTCCTTCCAATTAAGGGGCAATTTAGCATGGCCAATCCACCTAACCAGCACATCTTTGGATTGTGGGGGTGAAACCGATGCAGACATGGGAAGAATGTGCAAACTCCACACGGACAGTGACCTAGGGCCGGGATTCGAACCCGGGTCCTCAGTGCCGTAGTCCAAGTGCTAACCACTGCGCCGCCATGAGGATGATTTGTTAATCAAACATTGGTAATTAGTTGAGATTTACTGATGTCCATCAGGAATAATTCAGAGTCTGCATGCGCCACCTCATGAGAACAGGTTTCTCACACCAATGCTGGCCATAAACATAAATTGTATAAGGTGTTAGTGAAGCCACACCTGGAGTATTGTGTTCAGTATTGGTCTCCTTACCTGAGAAAGGACGTACTGGCCCTGGAGGGTGTGCAGAGGAGATTCACAAGATTAATCCCAGAGCTGAAGTGGTTGGATTACGAGAAGAGGTTGATTAGGCTGGGACTGTACTTGTTGGAATTTAGAAGGATGCGGGGGGTGGGGGGAGATCTTATAGAAACTTATAAAATTATGAAGGGAATAGATACAATAGATGCGGGCAGGTTGTTTGCTGTGGCGGTGAAAGCAGAACTAGAGGTCAAAGCCTCAAAATAAGGGAAAGTAGATTTAGGACTGAGTTTAGGAGGAACTTCTTCACCCAAAGGGTTGTGAGCACAATTACATTCCAGAATCTGATTATTGGCAGAAAATACTTGATGAGGAATTCAACCAGTCTGAGCAGAGGTCAGGTGATTTGGAGGAGTTTCTGCTTGACACTGAGGGAGACGTTGCAATGCTGGATTACCGACAGAAAGTGCTGTCCTCGTGAGAAGGGCTGCAATTTTTTATCTTTGCAATTGTTTCGATTTACCTTGTGCATATAAAATATATCGTTGGAACCTCTGTCGCTGGGCGTTTTAATTTTGACTGCACCTCCACATTTAATGAATGCATTTGTATGGATTTAGAAAGTCAAATTTTAGATGTGGATTATACTATCCATATATAATCCTAATTATACTATTTCCATCTGCTGACAAGTGTCATGATCTTCTGCTGATTTATTTGTGTTCAGTAGACATTGTAGGATTGTTGATTTTGAATGTTGGAAATGCCGACCTAGTTCAATGAACTCTACCTTTGCATTCCCACACTGGGTGACAGCAGGGGTCGTTCTACACTGACAGTATAAATTCAAACTTATACCCTTAGCATGTTCATGATGGTCATTTCAGGATGTTGATGATTTGAGGATCATGGAGTTTTTGAATTTCAAGGGGAGCTGTCTGGATTCACTTTTGTTGGCGATGTTCAGTGCCTGGCACTCGGACGGCATGTATAATATTTGCCACTCAACAACCCAAGCCTGAATGTGTCCAGGTGTTGCTGTACGCGGACATGGACAGCTTCATTATCTGAGAGCAGTAAAGGCAATGGGACAGTGCTGTCCTTGTGATGGAGGGAAAATTATTGATGAAGCAGCAGAAAATGGTTGGGTCCAGGATGCTGTCCTGACGTCCTGGGGCCGAGATGAACGGCACAACAATTTAATAAAAATAGAAGTGCTGGAAAAAATCTCAGCATGTCAGGCAGCATCTGTGGAGAGAAACAGAGTTAAGCAGCCTTGATTTTCATCTGTGAAAGTGGGCATCGGGAATCGGGGGGCTGGATTCATTATCCCGCCGTGCCAGATTTCTGGTTCAGCACGCCAGCAGGTTGCTCCATTTCGCCGGCTAATCAATGGGCTTTCCCATTGTTGGTCAGCCCCACTCTGTCGGGAAATCCCCGGCAAAACGGAGCAACCCGATGGTGGAAACTCCAGCCCAGGATATTCCCCACTCGGCCCACCTGCCTTGGGAGAATGTACTCACAAGGAGTAGATATCATTATGGTGGGGTGGGACGGTTGTGGGCTGGAGTCACGCCAGCAGACCCAAGATGAAATTGTCACAGGGGGCTGCTGGTCCAGCAGCAGGCTGATTGAAAGGCCCTGGATTGGTGCTCTGGAACTGCATCCCAGTTTAAAGAATAATAGAAATACCGCCAGCCCTCTCACACCCATTCCCCATCCTTGCAGCCTGATGCCCCCTATAGCCTTCATACTGCCGAGCCAACATACCCATGCCAGGCTACACCACTAGAAGAAGCCATTAGGCCTCAGATGCACGTATGCCACAGTACAACCTCCAAGCTACCCCTATGGTCGCTCATGGTCCCAATGATGAGCTCTATCACTTCAATGCCTATTCACCTGTTATAAACTACATCGAACCATGGAGTGGAATGGTGTCACAGTAAGGAGTGTTGCTGCCAGTGACCCAGGTTTAATTCATGCTCTGGTTTCCTCCCACAGTCTAAAGATGTGCAGGTAAGGTGGATTGACCATGCAAATGGCCCAAAGATGTGTAGGTTAGGTTAAGGGGTTATGGAGCTTGGGTAGAGTGCTCTGTCATAGGATTGGTGCAGATGCGATGGGTCGAATGGCCTCTTTCTGTACTGTGGGGATTCTATGAACCAAAGAAACCCCATGGTGACAGTAGGAGATGTTAAAACAGTTTTAAATAACACACATTCATTGTTAATCTTATAGCTTCTTCAAAAAATATCTCATTGTTGCTCCAGGGCAAAAGGACTGTCAATAATCCAGACAGTTTCAGGTTACAATAGCTGAAACGGCAAGCACTTGAAATCGCTTAATCTTGTGCAACCCACATTGTGAAATTGACAGCAGAGATCATGGAGCCAGAGTTGTCAATGAAGCAATATTTTTTTCTGCGGCTCAGCATTTTAGTTCTCTGCTAGATGTCTCTGCTCTCAGCCAAGAACATAGAATAAGGGTTAGCTGGAAGCCATTGATCCAGGGGTGTATTGACAGATTCCGCAGCCTTCAACACATTGTGTAGACAATGAAAACATCCCCACTTTTCACACATGAAAGCAGGTTAGTTTAAAAGGACCATTGGAAGGCAAAAAGTAAATTTTTAAGCTAAGTGAAAAGGATGGTTGGTCTGGACATAGGAGATGGATGGGGTGGCAGGAGATCTGGACATTGGTGGGTCCAGCAGGTTCGGATATCGGTGGGACAGAGAGGGTGTCCTCTGGGCGGTTGGGGAGCGGGGTGTCTCCGAGGGTTGGTTAGTGTTCGTATAATAATGAATTACTGACTACTGTAAGCATGTTGGTGCTTGCGTTTCTGTATCTTCCATGACTGTGTGAGTGTGTGTTGTATTTTGGGTGTTGAAAAAATAAAACTTTTTTGCCCTATTTAACTTAAAGCCATGATATACCTGTCTTCAGTCTGTTCATGGAAGTCATGACACAAAAGGGGTTAAATCACATCTTCTCTAAATCACAACTCGTTGCAGTCAGTTGAGACCAGGGAAAAGGGGAATATTAAGTTGCATCTCTCTTCTCTCTGTAACAGGAGCCAAAGCCAAGAGATTGAACTACACATTTACAGATGTTATTGGTAAGAAGCAGCATTAGATGAGGAGAAAGAAGAGCTGGAGGACAGATTTCTGAGAGACTGCATATAACAGTGGGGAATGGGAAGACAGTCAATGCAATGGTCCATTAACGACAAATGGTAAGGATCATAGAATCATTGAATTTACAGTGCAGAAGGAAGCCATTCAGCCCATCGTGCCTGCACCGGCCCTTGGAAAGAGCACCCTACTTAAGTGGGTTGCTCTTTCCTGTCTTGATGTCCGCGTTGAGTGGTTGTGTCTAAGCCATGGCTCAGTCTGTGATGACCATGTCTGAGGGCTACGACATCATGCCCCAGTCAGTGAGGGATATGTCCCAGAAGCAGCTAGTCATTGCCGAGGGACTCCAGAACGTGGTCCAGTCACTGAGCACCATTGCGAAGGGAGTCAACACACCATGTTGCAGCCAATGGGGAGCTTCCAGGACTGGCAGCGCCAGATGACTCAGAGGCCTATGGATCTCACTCCAGCTACCACTTTGTCCCATGAAGTCCCCAAGGGCCTTACAGGTACCATCAGGAAGGAGGAATCGCCAGAAACCCAAACCAGGACCAGGCCCCAAGGTGACAATGGTGGCCTCCAGTTCTTCAAAAACACCCCCCACCCGACACTGGCGCATCCCAAGGGCAGCAGGCAGAACGGCAACACCGGTAAGTCGGACAGGACCTCTCCCGGCTCTCGGCCCTCCAGAGGACATCTTCCAAGGGCATCAAAGCCCACAGGATGTGGAGAGCAGCAGGCTGGGGACACACCGAGAGATAGCACTAAGCTACGAAAGATCAATAAGAATGAGGAGCACTGAGTTAGCATTGGAGGGGGCGGTCACTATCTTTAGCTAGGGGGAATGGAAATCTGTCACAGTAAAAAGCGAAGACCCCACTCGAGGACCCAAACACACCGAAAGGTGGACCTGTCCTTGTGGAATCCCGGGGCCCGACTGGATCATGAACATGCCGCCCCAGCGATGCCAAAATCGCAGCCAGCGCCCGGGGTCCTGCCAGCCAGACGCAACCACTTACTTTCCTTAAGGTCAGACTTCTCCAATCGGATCCTGGGACCATCCAGAAGCAGCTGCCGACTGAGGAAGTGAGGACAACCTGCTTGCCTGCAGGTGAGACTTAAACAACCCGGTTTCAAGTCTCTTCTTCCCGGCATACTCGTGGCAAATATCCAAATGATTGAAAACAAGCTCTCAGAGGGAAGTAAGAGACTGCTGTGTGCTCTGTTTCACAGAAACATGTCTCACCCCTGCCTCACCGGACTGTGATATACAACCTGACAGCTTCTCATTTCACTGGATGAACCGCACGCCGTGTTTCAGGCCAAGTGAAGGGTTGCCTTCACATCAACTCCTCCTGGGTTCGGACATGGCGACCCGAGCGAACTGCAGCATCCTGGACCTGGAATACATGACGGTGAAGTGCCGCCATTATCTTCCCCAGGAGTTCACTTCTGCCATCATCACGGTGGTCTACATCCCACCCCAGGCGGAAGAAGGCGCTTGATGAATGTACATCGCTATAAATAACAGTGAAACAGAATACGTGGAAACCTTGTTCATCATGGCTGGGGACTTCAACCAGGCCAACCTCAAGAGTGTACTGCCAAAATTTAACCAGCACATGTTCTGTCCCACGAGGGCCTCAAACATGCTTGACCACTGCCACACAAACATCAAGGGCACCTACCAATCGATCCCGAGACCGCACTTTGGAAAATCGGAAGACAAAACGGTGCTCCTTCTCCCGGCAGATAAGCAGAAACCTAAGCTGGAGAATCCAGTGAAGAAGATCGTGCAGTGCTGGACCGAGGCAACAGAAAAGTTCCTACGTGACTGCTTGGAATCGATGGCCTGGTTCATATTCAAGAATACAGTGGTCAACCGAACTATGTATGCCACCACTATCATGGACTTCATCAGCAAGTGTGTAGAAGATTGCATGCCAAAGAAGGTAGTACATGCATTCCTCAACCAGAAACCATGGTTTACCTGGGAGATTCACTTCCAACTGAAGGCCAGGTCTGCGGCGTTCAAGACAGGTGACCCTGACCTATACAAGAAATCCAGGTCCAACCTCTGCAAAGCCATGAGGACAATATCAGACGAAGCTAGATTCAAAGACTATGGCAAAGCAAAGCCAAGTTGAAACTTGAGCAACAGAGCACCCCTCACTGATGAACTCAATGCCAACAAACCTTGGACACACCCATACCCACCGTCACCGCCTCAGAAGTTAGATGAACCTTCTTGAAAGTAAACCCACGGTAAGCAATTGGTCCTGATGGGGTCCCTGGTCATGCACTCAGATCTTGCGCGGACCAACTGGCGGGTGTGTTCACGGTCATCTTCAACCTCTCTGTACTCCATTCCGAGGTCCCTACCTGCTTCAAGACGACCATCATCATACCGGTGCCAAAGAACCACCAGGCAACGTGCCTCAATGACTACTGTCCTGTGGCCCTGACATCGCTCATTATGAAGTACTTCGAGAGGTTGGTCATAGGACACATCAATTCCACACTCACAAAACGCCTTGATCCATTGCAATTAGTATACCACCACAACCAGGTCAATAGCAGATGCTACTCCCTGGCCGTACACTCACCCCTGGAGCATCTCGATGACAAGGACTCCTATGTCAGACTCTTATTCATTGACTACAGCTCCGCCTTCAAACACCATAATCCCAACCAAACTCATATCAAAAATCCAAAATCTAGGGCTTGGCTCCTCCCTCTGCAACTGGATCTCGATTTCCTGACCCATAGACCACAATCAGTGAGGATAAACAACAACCTTTCCTCCACGATAGTCCTCAATACCGGGGCCCTGCAAGGCTGAGTACTTAGCCCCCTACTATGCTCCCTGTACACATACAACTGCAGGGCAAAATCCAGCTCCAACCTGATCTACAAGTTTCCTGATGACACGACCTTAGTGGGTCATATCTCGAACAACGATAAGTCAGAGTACAGGAAGGAGATAGAAAACCTAGTGGCATGGTGTAATGACAACAATCTCTCCCTCAATGTCAGTAAAACTAAGGAGCTGGTTATCGACTTCAGGAAGCGAAGAGTCATCCGCACCCTGTCTGCATCAATGGTGCCGAGGTGGAGATGGTTGACAGCTTCAAATTCCTAGGTGTGCACACCACCAAAAACCTGTCCTGGTTCACCCACATCGATGCAACCACCAAGAAAGCACAACAGCACCGCCTATACTTCCTCAGGAAACTAAGCAAATTTGGCATGCCCACATTGACTCTTACTAATTTTTACAGATGCACCATAGAAAGCATCATATCTGGCTGCATCACAGCCTGGTATGGCAACTGCTTGGTCCAAGACTGTAAGAAACTACAGAGAGTTGTGAACACAGCCCAGTCCATCATGTGAACCCATCTCCCATCCATTGACTCTGTCTACACCTCCCGCTGCATGGGGAAAGCGGGCAGCATAATCAAAGACCCCTCCCACCTGTGCTATTTTCTCCTCCAACCTCTTTCATCAGGCAGACGATATAAAAGTCTGAGAATACGCACTAACAGATTCAAAAACAGCTTCTTCCCCGCTGTTACTAGACTTCTGAATGATCCTCTTCGGGACTGAGCTGGTCTCTCCACGCATCTTCTCGATTGAGTAATACTACACTCCATATGCTTCATCTGATGTCTGTGTCTATGTATTTACATTGTGTATTTATCATATGTCCTATGTTTTTGGAATGATCAGTCTGGACGGTACACAGAACAATACTTTTCGCCATAGTGGGCCTGCCTGCACACCCACCCTCTGCATTCCCCACCCACCTCTCTCTCCAGGCGCAATGGTCCAAGGTCTCAGGCCCCCCATGCAGACCCCATTCAGAGGATGGTGTAAGCGTGCTGTCAGCAGAAAGACAGGAGTCAGACTTTTGTATAAACGGAGGAGCACCACAGCTTTCCTCATAGTGAGTGATGATCCATCTGCTGTCTTGTATAGTGACCCATTGACAATGCTGACACAGACCCATCGTCCTGGAGTGATGTTACACAGTGCCCTGAGAGGGTGGAACAGGGTTTGTCAGGGGGGCGGGGAATGGGGTGGGGGAATTGGTGGGGTGATTGGGGAGCAACGGAGTGAGAAAACAGGGTAGGGAGGGAAATGGGGGAGGTTGAGCTGACATACCCAGCCTTGTCCGATGAGAATCTGGAGACGATGAGGGTCTCCTCGCATGTTGGACTCTTGCCGCCGCCGCCCATCCTCCAGCTCGACCACAGGCTCCACCTCCAGCCCCTCCGGTCAGCCTGCTCCTCTTCAGATGAAGCTGTATGTCCCTCCACCTCCTCCAACATTTAAAAAAAAATTGAGTACCCAATTAATTTTTTCCAAGTAAGGGCCAATTTAGTGCGGCCAATGCACCTAGCCTGCACATTTTGGGTTGTGGGGGCGAAATCCATGCAAACACGGGAAGAACGTGCAAACTCCACACGGACAGTGACCCAGAGCCGGAATCGAGCCTGGGACCTCGGCGCCGTGAGGCTGCAGGGCTAACCCACTTCACCACCGTGCTGCCCACTCCTCCTCCAACATGTCGCCCCGCTGTTATGCCAGGTTATAAAGGGCACAGCAGACGTCCACAAAGGCAGGGCACCGCCAGAGCGCTCCAGGAATTGGAACAATATTTTCAGCAGGCCGATGCAGCTCTCAATGACAGCACGGGTGGAGTTGTGGGCCCTCACTGTACGGATCTCCGCTTCAATCTCAGGCATCAACAGTAATGACCTCAGAGGGTATCCCTTGTCTCCAGCTAGCCAACCCGCCATCCTGGGGTGCTCCTCGAAGACTGAGGGTTTTGCTGTCATGCCCATTCACAGGGTAGCGGGCAAACACGTGCATGATCATCAGGCGGTGGTCGCATACGATCTGGACATTCAAGGAGTGGAACCCTTTTCTGTTAAAATTGGGCACTCCCTGTTGCCCTAGTACTCACAGTGTGACATCAATAGTCCCCTGAGCCTGGGGTATCCCAGTGATGGCATCAAATCCTGCAGCCCAGGATCTTGGTTGGCCTGGTCCAGGTTGAAGGTAATATAGTTGGATGCCGGGCAGGTACAGCATGCTATCTAATGCCACAGGACACGGTCTGCACATGGAGGGGGAATTAATGGAACAGGAATATGAGGGAGGTGTTAGGCTTAGGGTTGTGTCAGAGAAAAGCTCAAGGTGCAGAATGAGTGTTTCCAGATAGAGAACTAACATGGGAACTGGTAATGCACATTCGGTCTTCTAACCACACACTGTACTCAACAGGAGATGAATCATAATTGAGGTACAGCTACCCCGTGGATTCTGAATATCCTTCATTTTTTGAATTTCACAGTAATGTCAGTTATGTGGCACTGTAGCACTCTGGTGTGACTGTGACACACAGTGCACCGAATGGAATTCATATCTCCTCGATCTGTCACAGCATCAGAGAGATTATCCTGATTGTAACTTAGAGCCTCGATCAATGTAGCATTGTTCACAACCTCAAGGCAGTCCAAAGCCAATCACAGCCAATCCCCAACGAAGTACTTTTGAAACAAAGGGCTGGGATTCTACATGCCCCCAGTAGGTATTTTTCCCACGGGATGGAAGCATGTGAAATAAGGTGGGTCCCACATCACAAACTACCCACCCATCCGCATAATACAGGGGACAGTGGGCACCAAAATCAACAGCTCACCCGCCATCTTTAATGAACAGTTAAGGGTCAATTGACCCTAATAATATGAACATATGGATTAGGAGGAGTAGGCCTCGATTCCACCTTCCTGCCTGTGCCCCATCATCATTCACCCCTTGCTTACCAAGAATCTGAATCTATTTATCTCTGCCTTAAAGACATTCAAAGACGCCGCCCATGCAATAAAATGCTTGTCCTGGCCAGCAAGCTGGTTTCTAAAGGGTGCGATGGGGTGGGGGGCATTGCCGGGGGGGGGGGGGGGGGGGGGTCGCCCTTTGCCATCTGCCCTTTTATGGTCACAGATTGGCCCTTTGGTTTAACATCCCATTCCTTCTTTCCAACTCACTCCCTTAAACCATGCTCCTCTATTCGCCCGTATATTCATCCCAGTTATAGTGATCTTGGCTATTAAATAAGTATAAACCCCTTCTTTCCATTTGAGAAACAAGTAGTACATGATCATTTTCTGATTGTCACAGTGCAGACTTCAGTATAAAAGCGAGTGCAATACATTGATTTCACAGAGCAATATTAAACTTTGCTTTCAATTTGGAGAATATACATTTTCCAGGTCTTCGGTTAAATAAAAATCTGTTCTAAAATCAGCTCTGTATCACGGTAATTTTGACACGTTGGTGGTGTTTCTGTTCAAATTTTGGTTCAACAGCAACTCTGTCATCTTTGGCCTTGTCACATCAGTTCCCACCTGTTGTTTAATTCTACTTATCTCAATGTTCTAATCAGACAATGAGGGTTGGTAAATCAATGTGTGTTCTTTATTTGAAATTACTATATTCAGATGATAACTGCGAGACTATGTGGACACATGCGAAGTGGAGGACTGCTGCTTTGTGTGGTTTACAGCACCATGGGATTATCACATGGTGGATAGCAGCTTAAAGTACGATCACTTAAACATACAGGTACATCACATCACATCTCCCTTCTTTTGAAATTAAAGGGGCGGGATTCTCCATTGGCCGACACCAAAATCGGAAAAGACGATTGAGCGGAGAATAGGTTTCGACACCAAAATCGTGGCAGGCGCCGATTTGATACCAAATCGCGTTTCTCCATCACCTCAATAGAGGAGTCAATGCATTCCGGAGAGCACATACAAGAGACACCATTTGCATGTCATTAGGGGGTTTGGAGATGAATTTGCCTTTTGTAAACTTGCAATTCAGATCTGCAATGCCGGAACTTTATGAGGACATCATGTTATATCCGCATTCAGACATCTTGGGTCCAGCCAGATGCATCCAGAACCATCTCCCTTGACAACGCACATGTTGGAACTGCACATCGGTGTGTGTGCCACCTCAGGGGCTGGTTTAGCACAAGGCTAAATCGCTGGCTTTTAAAGCAGACCAAGGCAGGCCAGCAGCATGGTTCAATTCCCGTACCAGCCTCCCCGAACATGTGTAAGCAGTTTTCATTTCATTTCTCTCCATCCGATCCAGTTCAGATATTAACTGACTCTGGACGTTACTGCTACTCTTACACAGAGGATCAGTGGACAGACCAGCACCTACACATAGGTGCAATGCTGTGTCACTCTTGAAACTCCCAATCCTATCAAACCTATTTGAGGTGATTAGATGGCCTTGTAATTCTGTTGCCTTCATCATCAATATGCTTGATTTAGAAGTGTATGATGTGAATGAAATAGTGTGTTCCACAACAATTATTATCTTGATGACCATCATAAAATAGAAAAATCTCAAAGTGTACGGATGATGTTTTAGCAAACATAATCCCAACAATACAGCACAACACAATGCTTAAATGTAACAAAATGTGCATAGCATATGCATCCTGCAAAGATAATATAATTTAATGTATTTTAATTCAGCACACTTCAGGGTGTGTGTGATTTTTCGATTACTCATTCCAAACATATCTTTGCAGACTTTCCTATGCAGACCCCCTCCCCTCTCAATTTAGTTTAGGAGTCAAAAAACATTGTTTGTCACATAATATAGTACAAATCAATTTTTAATCCCATTTCACCCCATTTGAACCAAGCGAAGCAGAACTCTTAAATCTCATAATGGGAAGTTCAGTGATCAAAATATGTTTAATCTCAGAAGAAGAGTTGGACAGCAAACTGAATTTCAAGTTGTAAAAATAATCATGATTTTATTTTCTCAACAACAATTGCACAGATTAAAACATGTAAAAATATGCATGTTGGACAATAGGTTCCGAGCATTGAAGCTGTTGAGATTATTTAAAATTGCAGTAAATTAGTGAATTAGCAGCAGAATAGACAATTGTTGCATTTAATCAAAATATATACATGCATTTATTGTTGTTTGTCACAATTTATGCATTTTTGTTATAAGGCACTATAGCTATCACATCTTCTGTAACAAGAAAATGAATGCTCTTCTGAAAGTACAGTTAACCAGTAAACCAACACTAAATATTTACATAAATGTGTACTTTTTTATTCAAATGAACATATAAGACTATTTTATTTCGACCTTCAAAACTAAAAGGCAGCGATGCATTTTCATGCATTAAATTCTTGTATCACATCCCAAATAAAATGATTCTTGAAACCATAATTTAATGATTGATTATTGAACAACTGCAGAAGGATTATTTGGCAAGTGATGATATTTAGCTCATCATCAGTGGATGTACCAGATGGAGATGTATCATGCAGACAAGATGGGCTTTCGTCTTATCTCCAGGAATTCCCTTGGCATGAGAAATGGCTCCGCTTAAGGTTGAGTTTTTAGAAAAAGTTCAGGACCAAGATGCGCGTAGTCTACGCAAGGTTAAAAAGAGAAGGCAGGGACATGGATAAACAGTTATTCAAAAGCATCAAGATGGCTTAAAACATCTTGGGAGGATCAAACGGCTAAGGTAAAGGATTCTAATTTTGAGTTAGGAATTTAGGATTAGGAACAGGAGCAGCAGGCGACGTGGGGTGAATTTAACTAGAATTCCCATTGACAGCAGCAGGAGGGAGAATTCCTTTGCCAGCGAACGCCACGCTGCTTCCAACCGCTGAGAAACACAGAGCTCGGAGGCTGGAGAAGCCCGCCCTATATCACCTCTCAAATCATCTATACTCTAAAGAATACAATCTTGTCCTCACAACTTGCGCCATTAAGCCCTGTGAAGTTTGGTGATGCAATTTGATTTCAACACAAGAAGCATCCTTATGCAAGGTGTGATATTTGGCGTTCACTAAGAATGAGAAAATAAAGTTCAGAGGAGCACAGAACATGTATTATTGATGCAAACTGGCAATAAAAGCTGCAATGGAGGATGAGTCTGGAAACCAGAAAGAAATAATCCTTTGGATAATGAGATTTTGAAGTCTAATAGCACCTTCTTTACATATGGGAATATCACTGATAGCTGTATAAAATTGGACTTGAGATCGTTTTTAAAGAACTGTCGAGGAGAGACAAAGCATTTGGCATGTACAACAAACTGATATTCCTGAAGGAACGTTTGTAATGGAAAAGTGGGAGATCCATTTGAGACCAAAGGAAACAGTGAAATGAAGAAAATGAATAGGTGATAAAAATTTAATGATGAAATCAAAAGAATGACTAAGGCCAGAATTTTGAAGCCCTTCAAGGCGGGTGTCAATTCTCCAAACTGCTAACCTGAATGAAGATTCAGTAGCCTTCGGTGCGGTCGAATTCTGGCCCAAGCAACTATTCAAAGAAGAATCCTAGAAATTTATAGTATAGTAGGATGGCCGGATGACATACTACACTGGCGACATTTAATGCATGTTAGAGAGAAGAAACTATTATCCCGTTACAATCAAATGAAACAAAATTTTTAATGCCCTTGAAAAGCACGGAAGAGATCAGCCACCGAACTACCAGGGAACTAGAGATTGTATGCATGTGAACCAATTTCAGAATTGGATAACAAGTGAAGCAGCTCTTTCGCATGAAGAGTGCACGCAAGTCCGAGAACCCTCAGGTTGAGGGAGTTGAAAGATACCCATAACAGCTGTACATTGAAAGTTATTTGAGACACTAGTTTCGGTCAACAAAGCTTTGGTCTGAGATTAAATAATGGAAATTTTCCCTCAACAGTACACCATGTCACACTGTCAACTGCCATGGCGAATTATTGCTCTCAAACACTTTGGAGAGCACAAAGGCAAAGTTCCATGGATTTTTTACTTATTCAACAAGATAACCAGAAGGGCCATGTTAGAAATCACCAATTAGTTTCGAATGTTCAACTATGACATTTTACAACTTTCCGATTAAAGGATCATAAGGCAAGTTAAATAAAGGGTTTACCACTCTTAGATGCATTTAGTCAACATTGTCTAAATACGTTTGGCATCATCATTTCTGTTATTAATTGGTAGTCATGTCCGATGCAGGGCACTACTATCTTTTAAGGGCCAGTTACAAAAAAATGAATCTTAATCTTTTGACATGCAACATCTAGTAACATGACAAGAATTGTGGATCACTACCATAGGTCTGGTGCCATTTAATCTATAAACAGAGAAGAAAAATCTATTGGATCCATGCAGTACATTTACATTGTCTAATGCTTGCTCAGGAATTATAGATAGTTTTTTGGCTAAATTCCAACTGTAAATAAATATTTATCAGTACTCTATTCTACTAATCAAAGAAGGAACTTTGCTGGCAATTTGTTTTAAACACAAAGCACACTTACAGCTAAAATGCCGTATCTCTGAAGTAAGAAAACATTTATTTTCTGCCGGAGTAATTCACAACCTATTAACATTTATGTTGAAAATTAAAAGATGTTCCCGTAGAGACTTTCCTTTCTCCATCTGTGCACCCCCCCCAAGCAATCTAACATGATTGCTGTTCACTGTGAATGTTGAAACCAGGCAGGAAATCTTAAACGATGCTTAAACTCTGGGTCTATTGCTAATTTAGAACGATGCCAATTGAAATCGCATCATCACGTGCCATCTGGAGAGATCAAATGAGGAATTTCAAATTTCTACATCAACAGTGCTCAAATTTTCAATTCATACTGGCCAATTACAAAATAAAACTCCAGCTGTTTACAACCAGCAGAACAGCAACCTTAAAAATGAACTGAAACAAAAGTTATTCCCAGCATCCCTGGTGATCCAGCAGAAATCCCATTCTTCATCTCAGATCAATGTTACCAACAGAAATGCCGGTTTTACTCATGGCCCTATTTTAAATAAATGTACAGTACCCAATTAATTTTTTCCAATTAAGGGGTAATTTAGCGTGTTCAATCCATCTACTTTGCACATCTTTGGGTTGTTGGGGCGAAACGCACGCAGACACGGGGAGAATGTGCAAACTCCACACGGACAGTGACCCAGAGCCGGGATCGAACTTGGGACCTCGGCGCCTTGAGACTGCAGTACTACCACTGTGCCACCATGCTGCCCGACTCATGGTCTTATTTAGGACATTACAAGATGGAAGGTGAACATTAGCACATTTTCGCTGTTAGGAATTATGGCGCATTGCAAACACTGCCAATAAATTATGAATAGCAACTTCATACAAACAGCTACAAGTTCCTAAAACATAACAGTTACCGGCAACCTGAATTTATTCGGCACTTTGCCCCAGTTAAATGTCCCCAGATGCTGGATAGGAACATTGTCGGACAACATTTAACACAAAGTCACGTAAGTAGACATCAGTGGAGATAACCAAATGCAAAGAGGTGAGTTTTAAGGAGCTTTAGAAGAGTTGGAGTTAGGGAGATGCTCATGGAGGAAATTCCTGAACCTGCAGCACAGACAGCTGAAGTTAGATATGAAAGATGAGCGAAAGCAAATTGGAGATAGATAGGATAGACTTGGAGAAACAGTTAATTCTTGGAAGGTTGTAGGCTGAAATAAACACAGATATTGGGAAGCACAGGGTCACTGAGGGCCCTGAATAACGAGCATTTTAAATCTGAAACATTGACTGACAGGGAGGCAATATAGTTCAGTGAGCACAGGGGTGATGGGTGAATGGTACAGGATGCAAGTGAATTTTATGTGAACTCAAGTTTACAGCAGCTGCATGTCAGGTTGGGGGAGAGGGGGAGTGGGTGGGGGATGTCGCCTGCCATGAGATCATAGGGATTGAAGGTAACAAAAATGGATTAAAGTTTCAATAGCAGATGAGCGGAGGCAGAGATGTAGATGAGCAAAGATAAGGCACAATTGGAGCTCAGGACACTGAAATTGCAAACAAGCAGATTCTGCCTTCAGTGATCAGAGAGTGAAGATGGAATCAGTGCCCCGGAGATTCAAATGGGCTTTGAAAGATTAATCCCATCAAATTTCACTTTTTCCAGTGGGTATATTGAAGTTCAATCGCAGAGCACTCTCTGGATTGACTGATGTTAATTCAATGCGAGTTATGGGGATCTGGTCAGATAGGCAATGCTTTTCTCACAGGCATATTCAGAAGGTTCAATTACAAAAATCCGTTCACTTACAGGTAGCAGTGCCTTCAATATTCTGGGCCTCCTCCCTCACTTACATTCCCCCTTTCAGATGCCCCACACCTGTGGGTGGCACTTACTGGCCGTTCACGCCGGCGGGATATTCTGGTCCACTGACGGCACAGCCCCGCCTCGGGTTTCCCGACGAGTGGTGTATTCAACGGCAATGCGGGACCAGAAGATCTGAAAAACGTGGCGGGTTACTTGGTAAATCCCGTCCCTATCTCTTTGGATAACGTTCTTAGGAAGAGTGCTGGATCTTCTCATTTCATTAAAGGTGCCATATCATTGAAAGTTGTTATTGTATATCCAAGTCTAATGCAAGAGTATCCACGATATAAAGTAAATGCAGTCTTTAAAAACCACTTCGAGACAAAGCATTGCATATAAGGAAAACATTCCAAATTTGGCATGCACCAACATATAATAAACACCAAATACAAAATGACCAACTCCGGACTAAAATGCAAATCGCAACATGGTAGTTCAATGCTGAATAGTGCTTTAGACATACTATTCATCACCACCTGCGCAAGGCAACAAGTGTTGGCTTTGCCAGCAACGTTCACATCACATGAATTATGTTTTTTAAAAAAAGGATATGATGGCTTTAATGGAGACAGCAGTTCTGAGGGGAATGCTTGCTCACTAATTTTCTTTTCCTTATTTAGATAACAGTGAAGAACTTTAGCTTGAAGAAACTTTGCAGACAAGAGCAAGTACGGACTCCACTCAACACTGTTGCTGTTGGGCATTATTTCAAATTACACCAACGTAAACAAATAAGGTGCGAGAGTTAAGAGACACATATTGCTTCTTTGGACAGGTGATGTTAAAAAGCAAGAGTGCCAAACATGCTTTGAAGCAGGAAGTACAGTATCATCTGGGGACATGGGTGTCGGAGACAAAATGAACAGAAGCTTCACAATTTTGCTTCAGCCAAACCCTACAAGAAATATCTCCTGGTTTCCCCTAGTCATGCTCCATCACAATTACCTGACATTCTCCAAGGAGCAACAGTGCTGTCTGTTGTCTTATTTCGGCAATGTGGCAGTAACACAATACAGAAGTGGCACTTAAATCAATATACTTCTAGTCTGTTACTCTTCACTCATCACCTCAAGTGAACATTGCAAGAACCTTCCATAAGCACAATACATTTTAGTGAAATCCTAGCTGTAGCACTGGTGATTAAATCAATCAGTGCTAATTACTGATCAAGCCCTGCTGATAAGAATGTGGTGGTAAAAACGGTTCAATGATAACTGTCTCCCATGGGCGGCCTTTCCAAAGCTCACAGTCAAAAAACATGAAGGCCACGCAGAAGAAAAGCCGGAGGGAAGTAGACCACTAAATATACAGTGCCGACTTGAAAATGTCACGCTGCCCCGTTTGCATTCAACCAGTCTCTCCCCAACAGCCAACCAGTAGCTGGCCAATCCTTTACACCAAACCCACCAGCAGCATCTCGCCACATTCTGTGCCTCGTCGCCAAAGCGGAAGAAGCAAATGAGCGCATATGTCTTACAATGCTGTTATTATTCTTAGTTGGATAACTCTGATGGATAACAAATGGGATGTTTCAATGCGTTTTCGTGTGCTGCCGTTATGGGGTTCATTTACAGAATGTACACTATTCCTAAATGCTGCATGTTTCAGCTGCCATTAGTGCGGTGCCTAAAAACACTGAATCATTGACAGCTGCTGAGTTTTCTGGTTGTTCTTTGAAGCAACTCAGTTCAAACTGCTAGGGTGCATATGGAAGAGAACTTAAGTGGCTGTAAAAAAAAATTATAAATAAAAACAAAACAAAATGCAAAACTATTTTGCATGTCAAGCTCTAAGACAATATTACCAAAGAATTTCCTTGCTCTCCATTGTAAGTATGTAATTATATCTATCCACTCTAAAAACGCATGCTCCTTCGCACATAATAAATGCTTTGTTTACTACAGTCAAAAGGAAAAGGTTAAGAATTGGTCCTTCGATATTTCCATTTTTGTTACACTTCATGACTCACTAAAAAATGCTTTTCTGAGGAGGAGTAAGGACTAGGGAGGGTTTGCATGGCTTTTCCAAAAATGCATTCTTGAGCTGGGGGCTTTGCTGACAAGACGGCCGTTTGTTCCCAACCCTTGGTTGCCCTGGGGAAAAGCTGGTAGGCGAGCCTGGTTGGCTGAACTTCTCCCAAATGAATGTAGGACATCAACTGACGTGTGGACCAAACAATGAACCCCGCATTGATAATTCTGTTTCTTTGTTTAAACAAAAAAAAAATACAAAATGTCCCTGAGTTTTCCTTCATATCATTGACCCAAGAAGGTTGCAGTCATTGTCCTTCCCAGTCACTACTGATCCAAGTGTGAGAAACATTTAACATAAATCGCAGTATCACATATGGCGGATTAAACTGGCTACTAAATATACACATCTATACAATCGCGGATCAGACACAACAAAATTCTTCCTCAATGAATGTGGTTTCTTCAAGATATTACACAGTTGCGATTTCCAAATTTGCGCACCACGGGCAAATCTTTTAGGAACCCATCACCCCAACATCCACCTTATTATACAGTAATGCACACTTTCTACAGTCATTGTTGAATGCATCACATGTATTCACATTCACAGCATTCACTGTTCAGCTCCCGATATTGTTCCTTTCCTTTTATAATTAATAGAGCTAAAACTATAAATCACCGATAAGTGTAAATGAGATCCTATATAACACAGTGACATTATTCTCCATTGTTTGAAGGAATTTATGTTCAAGCAGGTTTAGGGTTAAAGGGGGAAAAATTACAAATCAGAGTTTGTTTTTTTAAAGCCAGTTCTTGTGCAAACAGCACAGACCAGAATGTTTTACATTCACCGCCGCAGACCATTTGGTGTGTGTCGCAAAGAAAAATTCTCCCTCGTTGTTGTGAAGGAAGTGACTTCTCTGTAAACCTGACTCCCGCGATAATTAACAGTTGCAATATTAAGTCCTACTGTTGCCATGCCCGAAGTGGAAAGATCATGTCACAGTTACCACACCCACGTGATTGCTTTTGCCAGTTGGTCCTGCTGAACTGTAATGCCACTGCGGAAGGACCATCATTTTCCATGGACTGCAAAAGAAGTCCAGAGTGTTCCTGCCCGGTTGACCATGGTGGGCTAGTAATCAGTCCCCTCGATTTGGTTTGGTGCCAAAGTGCATGGGTGATGGCCAGCTACAGACTGGAAAAAGCAGTAGTGATGCTTGGACAAAAGAGCAGATTTGAACTTTCCGCAAACTCATCCTCCCATAGAATCCCGCATCGAGTCCACTTTTTGAGTAAGCTCCTTAAAGGTTGGACGCTGACTTGACGCAGTGTTCCAGCAATCTATCATTATCGAATACATCTGAGATGGGGGGGGGGGGGGGGGGGGGGGGGGGGGGGGGAAAGAGAGAGAAACATGAAATATGATAGAAATCAGAAAATAAATTTGGGAATATTGTTATGTCACCATCACAACTTTGCTTCGCAAAAGAGGTTTGTTTAAATCTACAAAAGTCTTTTCAAAACAACCTTAGTGCCCAACCAAGATGCTGGAAAAATGATTATATACCCCTTCTTCATTACGCACCATAAAGCAATCAGAGATTTGGTTTGATTTACTGTATAGCAGTTGTATTCTAAGACCAGGCTATGAAGATCGCACATGACAGTACTTGCAGGGGATATATATATATATATATTTTTTACATATTTTACACTAGCCTCTTTTTGAATGAATCTGCCCATTTTGTAACTGTAGAAGGGAAATTAATGAATTGCCCACTTAGAAGCATGCTGGGAATATTGTCTATACTTTAACACTGCTTTTGAACGAAAATAAGTAGGTCAGGTAATGGAAACAAAACACTGCTTAATATTTTGGACACGGCCTTATTATGATATCAAGTTGTTCTTCCGAAGGACAACAGCAGGCGTACTCGAGTTGTTTTTAAACCAAGGACCTTGTGTATGTTCTAAGGTTTTATTTCTTTAAAGTTGTTTATTTCACACTATAAAAATAATGGTTTTTAACTGCATAATTCAGAGTGCTGTGGAATGGCTATGCAGCCAGACCATCCGCTCTCTGCAAATATTTGTGTCAAATAAATTTCCTTAAATCGAATTCTCGAAGAATTTGTCTTTATTATAATTTCCACAACAGTACCTATTCCTGTGGAATTATGAATAATATTATGGTGTTGACTCATGCATATTAAAGACCATTAGGGTAAGATGAAGAGGTGTGTGAAGAGGTTTGTAATGAGCATAGGCACCATCAGTGACCAAAGCAGTGGATGAATGACTTGGTTCTGTGTGCAATTAAAATTCTATTTAATCTTAAAAGCAGCCTGAACTAATTTCTCCTCTGCACAGAGGAGGCCTATATTCCTTGAGTTGAACTGGCCCGGACAAATACCAAGGAAAATCCTCTCCCCTTTCCAGCTGTAAATTCATGCACAAATTGAGTTTAGATCATCTACATCCAACTCCTAGTAAATTGAAACCCCTAGCACGCACCTCCCTCATAAATTGACACTTCAGCAATCTCAATCAAAAGGACAAGCTGGATGGGGAGAGGGGGGGGGCAAAATTCCATCACCTCTACTAAATAGCGCCTCAGGGCTGTAACATGCTTGCTATTTTTTTTTAAATTGGTGAATAATTACTTCAAACAATATTCTCAATCACTGCACACTTTTTTCGAACTACACTTAACGCAGTTTTGCAAATTCCTTTTTCCAAATGAAAAGAGAGTATCTACAAGAAGACCGAGTTAAAAAGAAATCGCCTTGCGATCAGTACCACGTCAGGACACCCGTTTGGGTTTGGCAGCCTTCTATCCAGTTTAAGAAGCTCGATCAAATGGAAGACAATCATTTGCCCTTGCTTGTCACTGCCGATCATACGCATGAATTCCTAAAAACGCAATCAAAAATAAAATTTCACAAAATCAAATTCATCAAAGGAGAAATATCAGAAAAGCAATTATCATTTAAAGGAGCAATATTTGGAAACCAACCCGGAGGCGGTGCGGGGGTGGGGTTTAGTTCAATTGGTTGCTCAGCTGGTTTGTGACGCAGAGCGAGGCCAGCAGTACGGGTTCAATACCCCTAACTGCTGAGGTTATCCACAAAGGGAGCCCCCCCCCCCTGCTTTCTCGACCTCACCCGAGGTGCGGTGATCCTCAGGTTATATTGCCACCAATCAGCTCTCTCTCTCCCCCCTCCCCCACCTCAGTGGAGAAAGCAGCATGTGGTCACCTGGGACGATGGAGACGTTACCTTACTTGGAAACTACCAAAATAAAACACCAAATGAATAATAAAAGTTCCAAACCTGCAGTGAATATCCTGCAGGGTACGAACGCCCATAAACTCCGAACGTAATTTCATACGATAGGTAGTGTTAGCAGGAAGAGAAGCAAGTTTAATTGGTTCAGCAGAAGTTGGAGACTCACCGATGGTGGACTTTTAGTCTTTTCGCTGTATGTGAAAAGCTCGTACAGCACCACTCCAAAGCTCCAGACATCTGAAGCCACCGAGAACTTGTTCTCCATCAGGGACTCCAGTGCATACCTGTTTCAAATATTAACAGAAACATCATGTACTCAACCATCACAAACTGAACAGTTCTGTCAAAAATCACATTTTAATTTAAATAATTATTTTTTCTTTGTGCACCATTTAAAGGCCGAGGTAATCTCCCAGAATCCTTATAATGGCAGGTAACTCGGGTACAAGATGCACAAGAGTGCCATCATTTTCCTGCGCCATGTGTGAAAGCAACCCACTTGCCGTTGCACGTATGAACATCAGAAATAGGTGCAAGTGCAGGCCATTTAATCCTTCAAGTCTGCTCCGCTACTCACCATGGCTGACCTTCTACCTCAACCTGACCTTTCCTCACTATCCTAATATTACTTAGTGTCCAAAAATCTTTCAACCTTTGTCTTGAATATACTCAGCAACGGAGCACCGACAGCCTCTCTGCGCTGTAGAATTCCAAAGTCACAGAGTCTTCAAGTTCTCTCCCTCACCAACACACAAACAGAAACAAAATTGCAAAAATTGCACAAATAATTGCACATCTAAAAAAGGTTGCTTTTTCTCAGGTTAATTTTTGAATTGTTCATGTACGAGGTTTTTAAAAATATATTTAGAGTATTCAATTCCCCCCCCCCCCCCCCCCCCCCCCCAATTAAGAGGCAATTAGGCGTGGTCAATCCACTTACCCTGCACATATTTTTGGATCGTGGGGGTGAGACCCACGCAGCCACCGGGAGAATGAGCAAACTGCAGGGACAGTGAATCCGGGTCCTCGGCACCGTGAGGCAGAAGTGCTAACCACTGTGCCACCGTGCCGACCGTTAATGAAGGAGTAGTGATTATGTTACTGGATCAGTAATCCTGATGCCAGGGTTTCTGATCTGGAGACATGAGTTCAAATCCCACCATGGTATCCAGGGGATTAAAATCCTGTAAATGCAGAGTGAACAGCTCAGTTAAGATGTTTAAGTGTGCCTTTGATTATGGGCGGCAAAGCGGTTAGCACTGCTGCCTCACAGCGCCAGCATCTAAATCTTGACAGCACAGAAGGAGGCTTGAAAATGGTAGGGGATATAATGCAATGAAAACAGTACATTTACCTAAGCAGCTGAAATAGTAACTTAATTTACTTGTACAAGTAGAAGAGAGAGCAAAATAAAGTTATTGGGAGAGGCTCCCCCTTAACGGAGAACAGCCATTTTAGTGAAATAAACTGAGGCCAGAAGGCCCACTGTCCTGGCATTGAGTGGCCAAAGTTTGAATCAAGCACTTTCTCCTCAACTCAATGCAGTCCTACTGTTATGTTAGTACATAAAGGCAGTATGGTGGCGCAGTGGTTAGCACTGCTGCCTCACGGCGCAGAGGTCCCAGTTTCGATCCCGGCTCTGGGTCACTGTCTGTGTGGAGTTTGCACATTCTCCCCGTGTTTGCTGGGTTTCGTTCCCACAACCCATAGATGTGCAGGTTAGGTGAATTGGCCAAGCTAAATTGCTAAATTGCCCCTTATTTGGAAAAAATGAATTGGGTACTTTTAAATTTAATTAAAGAAATGCTAGTGCATAAATAAAGAAGGAACACATTTAGAATTGGGCTTACCAAAAGATTGGACTTTCTCCTGGTTCCTTCACCTTGTAATATTCTTTGTCTTGTGGCAAGACCTTGGTTAAACCAAAATCACCAATTTTCACCCGGTTCTCATTTTCCACAAGGATGTTTCGCGTTGCCAGGTCTCGGTGTATGTATCGCTTGGTTCCCAGATATTCCATTCCCTGCAGCAGTCCAACAATATCAGTGCCTGATAAGAGTTAAATCAGCCTGCCACTTGCAAAAGACTGCGCTGCGATCTACTTTCCATTAAGTTATATACAATATCCCATTCTCTTTACCAACTCTGCCAGAATTGAAGGAAATAAATATCGGGCGGGATTCTCCGACCCCCACGCCGGGTCGGAGAATCGCCGGGGGGCGGGGGAAACCCACCCCCGCCGGTCGCCGGATTCTCCGGCACCGGAGATTCGGCGGGGGCGGGAATCGCGCCGCGCTGGTCGGCGGCCGCTCGCAGCGGCCCCCCACGGCCGAAGTCCCGCTGGTTCTTGGTCAATCCTGCCGGCGTAAATTAGACTAGGTCCCTTACCGGCGGGACCAGGCGGCGCGGGCGGCCTCCGGGGTCCGGTGCGGGGCACGGGGCGATCTGGCCCCTGGGGGTGGCCCCACGGTGGCCTGGCCCGCAATCGGGGCCCAGCAATCCGCGGGAGGGCCTGTGCCGTGGGGGCACTCTTTTCCTACTCGTCGGCCGTATCAGCCTCTGCGATGGCCGACGCGTAGGTGAACCCCACCTGCGCATGCGCGGGGATGACGTCTGCAGCCGCTGACGCTCCTGCGCATGCGCGGACCCGTGCCGGCCGGCAGAGTCCCTTCGGCCATGGCTGGCGTGGCGCCAAAGGCCTTCCACGCCGCCCCGCGGGGCGCAAACTACTTCGGCGCCAGTCTAGCCCCTGAAGGTGGGGAGGATTCCGCACCTTTGGGGCGGGCCGACGCCAGAATGGTTGACGCCACTCTGTCCCGCTGGGACGCCCCGCCCCGCCGGGTACGGGAGAATACCGCCCATCATCTTTCATTAGCCCTTTTCTCTCTCTCTCTCTCTCTCCCTCCTCACCAACATACAAACAAAAGAAAAACTGCACAATAGACTGAAATAAGTTAACCGAATTGGAGGGGAGCACAAAAGCAAAATACTGCAGATGCTGTAAATCTGAAATGCTGGAAAAACTATTGTCTGCAGCATCTGCGGAGAGAGAAACATGAGTTAATGGGGGTGATATTACCCCCCCCCCCCTTAACTGTGAGCGCAAAAGCTGATGAGAATCAGAAAACAGGATTTTTGTCGACGAGATCTTGTTTTCCAATGTTCCCTGCTGCTCACTGGTGGCGTAATGAGGTTTTTACCCAGAATGTATTTGAAGGGCTTCCCCGCCATATGTTCCCTCCCCAGGTAAGGAATTCCCCTGTCACATCGGCGAGGTTTACAACGGGTTTTGAAAAATGGGAAGTAATCGGGTGGGGTGGGAGGAGCAAAGAGTTTTGCTCTAATGTGAATCGGGGTACACTTTAATAGAGGTGGCCCGATCTCGGTGGAGCCAGAGGCGCTGGCTCTATCAGGCCCGCCAGTGCGATGGCGGAAACCACGCTCTCAGGTTTTCTGTGCACAGAGAATCTGGAGAGAAAGCACAGCTGTGCAGTTGGAGAGATGCACGTTGGACACAGATCAACTGAATTGCTGGATCAATTTGATTTGACCAACTTAACAAAATTTAGTACCTGTGGTGATCCAACTGACAGAAGGGGAGTGAAGCAAATGCGATCATCTCAAAGGGTGACTTCAATGAGGCAAACAAAATTGTAGCGCCTTGCTTTTCCGGTAAGAAACTGTGAGAATGGAAGAGCTTCGGGAAACTGGCGCCTTCCTGGGTTCACATAAAGTCAGGCACTGGAGATTTAACAATTCCCCTGAGGAATGACGGCTGATGGTCATCTTATTGAGGTGCCTAAATGTTAACTGGATTTGGTAGATAAAGAACAAGGGGAGATTATCTGAAAATTAGAACTAGAGGTGAATGGTAGAACCCTCAAGGGTATTGACAGTCAGAGAGATCGAGGTGTACAGGTCCACAGGTCACTGAAAGGGGCAACACAGGAGGAGAAGGTGGTCAAGAAGGCATACATCATGCTTGCCTTCGTTGGCCGGGGCATTGAGTATAACAATTGGCAAGTCATGTTGCAGCTGTATAGAACCTTAGTTAGGCCACACTTGGAGTATAGTTTTCAATTCTGGTCGCCACACTACCAGAAGGATGTGGAGGTTTTGACAGGGTGCAGAAGAGATTTACCAGGATGTTGCCTGGTATGGAGGGCATTAGCTATGAGGAGCAGTTGAATAAACTCGGTCTGTTCTCATGGAACGACGGAGGTTGAGGGGCGACCTGATAGAGGCCTACAAAATTATGAGGGGCATTGACAGAGTGGATAGTCAGAGGCTTTTTCCCAGGGTCGAGGGTTCAATTACTAGGTTTAAGGTGCGAGGGGTAAGGTTTAGAGGAGATCTACGAGGCAAGTTTTTTTAAAAACACAGAGGGTAGTGGGTGCCTGAAACTCGCTGCTGGAGGAGGTGGTGGAAGCAGGGACGATAGTGACATTTAGGGGTATCTTGACAAATACATGAATAGGATGGGAATAGAGGGATACAGACCCAGGAGGTGTAGAAGGTTTTAGTTTAGACGGACAGCATGGTCGGCACAGGCTTGGAGGGCCGAAAGGCCTGTTACTGTGCTGTACTTTTCCTTGTTCTTCGTTCTATTCAGAAGCAAAAGCAGGCACAAATTTCTCCTCACAAAGGACAGCAGAAATCTGGGACTCGCTGCTCCAAAAGGCTGTGGTTTCCAGAATATTTGAGGCATTCAGGATTGAAGTGGATAGGGTTTTGTTGGGTAAATGAGTAACTAACTTCCTGACTCCCCAAAAGCCTGTCCGCCATCTGCAAGGCACAAGTCAGGAGTGTGCTGGAAAACTCTCCCCTTGCCTGGGTGTCTGGCTTGTCATGAAAACAACAGCAACTACATCTCAAAAGTTAATCCAAGCCTGTGAATTCTCGAACATTACGTGTGGCCTTCAAAATCGTGACCTCGGCTTCAAGTCAAAAGTAAAACTAAGCAAACTATTTAAACATCAGTAATAAGTAGTGACGGGAAGAACACTATTGACAAAATGTTTAGAGCGCAGAAACAACTTATTTAGTTCACTAGGGTCATGTGTGCATTTAGGTCCCACATGTGCAGGCTCCCCCAACTACCCTTCTTTATCTAACCTCATTAGCATATCCTTCTACCCTGTTGCCCTGGTGTGTATCTAGCTTCCCCTTAAATGCTCTCTGAAGACTCATACAGACTTGAAACTTCAACTCGGTTTCTCTCTCCACAGATGCTGCCAGACCTGCTGAGTTTATCTCGCATTTTCTGTTTTTATTCCTCTTAAATGCATTTGCCAATTCTCTCAACTGGTGCTTGTGGTAGCAAGATCCATATTCTAACCACTCTCTGGTAAAGAAGTTGCTTGTTGGAGGATTTTAGCAGTGACCTGTAAACTTGAACAACACGCAAGGAGACTTTGCCTGTGCTGTTACTGCATTGTAAGTCTGTACAGTGTGTGTACTGAAACTCAGGTAGGGGTCCGTTCTTGGAGAGTAATGGATTACCTTGCAGATCTGAGAAGAATAAGCAAGTAGCTTCTTGTGATCAATTCGATCTTTGTTCTTCTGTAAATAGTCACGCAAGCTTCCGTGAGGTAGGTACTCCATAATTAATCTCAAATTTCTCCGCCCTGTTTAGACAAAAACAAAATCCTTTGGCTTGAAGATCCAATATTGTGTTCCCATTTAGATATAGAATTTGTGTTTCGAGGGTTTTTTCTTTCACATACGTATATATATGTATATATATATAAAATTTACAGTGAAGAGGCTATTCGGCCCATTGAGTCTACACTGGCCCTTAAGTCCACACCTCCACACTATCTCTGTAACCCAGTAACCCCATTTAAACCTTTTTGGACACTAAGGGCAATTTAGCATGACCAATCCACCTAACCTGCTCATCTTTGGACTGAGAGAGGAAACCGGAGCACCCGGAGGAAACCCACGCAGACACGGGGAGAACGTGCAGACTCTGCACAGACAGTGACCCAAGCCGGGACCTTGGAGCTCTGAAGCAACTGTGCTAACCACGGTGCTACCGTGACGCCCTAGGATGTGGGTATTGCTGGAAAGGCCAGCATTTCTTGCCCATTCCTAATTGTGCTTGAACTGAATGGCTTGTTAGGCCAATCAGAGGGCAATTAAGAGTCAATCACATTGCTGTGGGTCTGGATTCACATGTAGGCCAGACCAGGTAAGGGTGCCAGATTTCCTTCCCGAAACGGCCCTAGTGAACCAGATGGATTTTCTTACAACAATCGGTGGTACTGGTCATAGTCACCATTGCTGAGATTAGCTTTATATCCCAGAGATCTATAGATTGAATTTAAATTCCACTAGCTGCTGTTTCTACCATGCCCCAGCAATATTAGCCCGGGGAGAGATCTTCCGGCTGTTCATGCCAGACCATATCCTTCCCGCTACCTCAAATTTGACAATTTCCCACAAACCAGACTTTCCAGAACTTCCCTAACTGCTCCGGAAGTTATGGGATGCTGTGTGATGCTCTCCCCCGTGGCAAGTTAGAGATGGAGACACTCTGTCACCTCTCTGCCCCCACCTGATTAAGACCTTGTCAAGAGGACTGCGGATGGCCTTCCGCTACATCACCATGCAAATTCATGTGGGGTTGCTCGTGGGTTTCCTGCAGTGGGGGACATTCGTTCAAAAGCACACACAGAGCCTGATGCAAGGACTCAGCATTGTAATGAGTCATGTAGGCAGGGATGGAGGAGGGGGTCACCAAGAGCCCCCTAGCTCACCTTGCCGTAGATCTCCCATCAATTCCCACCCCGTGACCCCCTTCCCACCATGAGACACACATAGTCTGGGATCCAGTGATGATCCTAGACTTCGGGTGGGTGTTGTTTCGCCCGCACACACCACCTCCCTGGTGGTCCTGCCGTCCAACAGAGCTGCTGCCCACTGATGCGTTGTCAGCTCTTAGTGGGCGAGACTTCCTCTCCCAGGGTCCTTGGTCCTGGGGAAAGGTCCGCCAGTGGCCTCAAAACTGCCTGGGTGATGTGTGATGTGCTGGGCCTTTCTTCAAAGAAGCAACGTGGAGCTCTCGATCCCCATCAGCTCCATTCAATACTACCACCCAAAGAGTTGGGTAACAGGTTACTGGCAACCTTGTGGGTTAACCTGACATAGGGCTAAATTTTCCTGGCCCTTTGCGACAGGCTGGAGGAAGTTCGCAACACAATGGGAGGGCATTGTGGTTGGGGTTGGGTGGGATACCCAACATCTTCCTGCTGCAATGCCATTTTGGGAAAGTTGGCCTTTGGTCGTGCACTGACTGTCAATTTAGCCACTTAAGTGTCCAATTTCAAGCCACTTAACAGCCTCCATGATCATGTTGGATAGCCCACCGACACATGGGGAGGCAGTCAGGGTTCTGGGCGTGGGGAATAGAAGCCCTGTTTTATGGTCACTCTCTGTCCCACGCTGAGTATCCCCCCCCCCCCCCCCCCCCCCCCCCCCCCCCCCCTCTGCCAAACCTCTATCATCCAGAGTGAGCAATGGTGTTCCCGTTGCCACCGGGTTTCCGGTGCTCTAATTGTCAGACTTGGTTTACTCTACTTAATCGAATGCAGACCTCTTAATTGGTTGCCGTGAGCAATGGGTGGCCACATTAGCTGCCAAAGTACGACTGGCTCCCACATTCGTCCTCGTCACCGGAATTTCTCCATCACCCACAAAATGAAGCCCAAAGGGAATTATTTCCATGGGAGAGCTGGAACAAGGTGGAAAATTCACGGCTCGACTCTCAGTGTGGCGGCACCACGCGTTATGAGGCCCAGTTTATCTTTCTTTAAACTCAAGACGGATTATACTGACCAGCGCTGTAGCACACTCCTTTATACTTGACAATGTTGTCGTGCTGCAGGGACTTGAGGATTTCGATTTCTCTTTCAAAGTCACGTATGTGTTCTGCAGTGCTCTGCTGCAGCTTCTTCACTGCCACCACATCACCTGTGCTGTCCTGGAGCGGGTCATAACGGCAGAGCTCAACACTGCCAAAGTTACCCTGCGTGCGAGGAGGTACAGTGATTAGTCTTGACGCTGACGTTATGCACTTAATTCCACCGTGGCCAAAACATGTCAAACCAGCAATGACCTGTGAAGATTATAGAGCGTTTGCCCAGGTTCTCATCATGGTTCCCCATGGTTACGAAAAACTTCACAGGTGCACAGTCGCACTTACCGGGAAATTCAGATCAGAGACCAGGTAAACTACATCAATCATTACCTTGCCCAGCTGTTGTAAAAATATGAGATGCCGTTCCTCAAACTGCGCAGGATCTTGGGTTGCACAAGCACCAAGGAAGCCAAGCCCACCACCTCGCATATTGGGCAGTAGGTCACTCTCGGCTAATAACTCATAATCTGTAGGACAAACAACAATCTGCTTCAGAGAGTGTTTTCAATTTGATAAACATCCGCTGCTCTAATTGACTTCTTTTGTCTTCATATTCATATGGATATGTGATCGAAAATCTGACACTTGAACATTGATGGCATTTGTCAACAACCGGCAGACATCCCAAAGTGCTTTTAGTGCCTTTGAATAATGTAGGAAATGGAGCAATCAATCAATTTGCGCACAGCAAGCTCCCACCAAAAGCAATGTGATAACGACCAAGCAATTTTTTTGGTGTGATGTTTATTGAAGGATAAATAGTGGCCTGTACATCGGGGATAATTCCTCGGTTCTTCTTCGAAATAGCGTTGTGGGATCTTTTACACCTGCCCAACGGGAGCAGATGGGGCCTTGGTTTCATGTCTCATCTGAAAGTCAGCGCCTCTGATGCCACAGCACTCCCGCGACACTGCACAAGAGCATCAGCCTAGATTTTGTGGTCAAGTTCTGGATTAGGACTTGTACACGCAACCTTCTGACTCAGAGACGAAGAGTATGACCCAAAGTACCCAACATCGATCCTCGGGCAAGAGAGGGTTTGCTTTCTTCAGTGTTCAAATGCTAATGCTGCACTCTGAAGTAAAGTTGCTCGTGTGATAGTGAAAAATTACTTAATGTTTTTATGGCAGGTGTTTATAACTGTGGCCTCAATTCCACAATAGTTAATACTTCATAGAACACTATAAGTCCACCAAAACGTCTGCTTCTTTGAAGAGGCCGTGGGGGTCTAGGGTCACGCGGTTACCCTTGTGCAGTGGTTTCTCATTTTAACCCCACCCTGGAGGACGGTTCTTTTCAATCGGCTTTCCTTTCCAGTTTTCGTAAAACATTTTGCACAGAAACTGGGAAAACGCGCAATAAGTTTTAAGTCGCTATGAACCTCAAAAGCCACACAGACAGGCACAGAATTGGTAGACCTGTGAAAATTCCAGTTTGGAAAATTTACAGGTGCACTGATCCTTAAAGTGCCACAGAAAAGTGCAGAAAACAATCAGAAAGACTAATGGAATTCTGGCATTTATACACTGACACAGAAATTATGCTGCAGCCATACACAACCTTGGTTGGACCTCACTTGGAGTTCTGTGAGCAGTTCTGGGCATCACACCTTAAGGAAGGATATTTTGGCCTTGGAGGTACTAAAATGATACCTGGATTACAGGGGTTGGGTTGAGTTACGAGGAGAGATTACACAAATTAGGCCAGTTTGCGCTAGAATTTTGAAAGTTAAGGGGTGATCTGATTGAAGTATTTAAGATATTAACAGGGAAAGACAGTGTAGATACAGATAAACTATGTCCACTGGTTGGACATTCTAAATCTAGGGGGCAGAGTCTAAATATGAGGGTTGAATTGTTTGGAACTCTCTCTCCCACGAACAGCGGTTGAGGCCAGAATAGTTGTTCATTTTAAATCGGAGATAGATTTATGTTAAGCGAAGGTATTAAGGATATGGGTCAAAGGCAGGTATATGCAGTTAGGCCACAGGTCAGCCTGATCACATTAAATGACAGGACAGGCTTGAGGGGCTGAATGGCCTACTCCTGTTCCTATGTTTCCTATGAACATGTCCTGTTAATAAGATAGTTGGATCAAACTTCGCCAAGGGTAGGGTTAATTCTTAATCATGCATCCTTAAAGAAAAAGGAGAAACTAAAACCTGCCCTAATGGGGCTGGCTTAAGATAATACTTTAACAGGCCATGGCTGTCCTTTAGAGAAGGATTTTCATTATCCAGCCTACATGTCAAGCCAGTCCCAAACTACATGGTTTGTAAAGCACATCAGTGATGCAAGCAATGAACAAAGGGAGATGGCACAGTTTGGTCACATTCAATTTGCTTTGCTTCAGAATTGGAAGAAGGTGGGAGTCACACACCTGGGGTAAAGAGGCTGTTCAGGTCACGTATAATGGCACGAAACGAAGGCCTGAAGTCTGGATCATAATTCATGCATTGATTGATGAGGTTGGCCAGCTCTAACCACTTTGGTGCAGGAAGCTGATGCTTATCTTCATAAAACTGCAGTTTCTGTCCAAAGAAAAAGCACAAATTTCAACACACGTTAAAGATCATTCAAAATTCATAGCCAGCGAACAGATGGTGTGTCGAATGTCCGGAACTTCTGCGCATTTTCAAGGAGGGAAAAATAGAAATCATCTATGAAAAAAACCGCCAAAGGGCTGGCAATTTCAAAGGCAAAACGGAGCAAGCCATCATTCTCAAAAGTCATACCCAACCATAAGTATTGAGTGGCTGCTCAGCCAGCTTTCCAGGAGATATGACCCCATTAAAGTATGCTTCAGCGTAAAATAATATTTCAAGATGTTTCACATCTTGTAACAAACCATAATATTAAAATATTATCCCATCTTTTTACAGGTGCTGCCTGACCTATGGTATATTTTGAACATTTTCATTTATCTTCCTCTTTATTTGTTAAATGGAAATTGCAAACAAACTCCACAAGTGGAGACTGGGAAATCCTCACCACCATAGGCCTTGCAAGAAGGCATTGTTTGCTTGGCTCCTCTTTTAACGCTATAGCAAGGTGCATGGCATTTAAATCCAGTTCAACTCACCCTTGTGGAGTCAAATTGTCCAAGTGGTTTATCGCCTCCACTGCAAATCTCCCATAAAGTGGTTCCAAAACTCCATTTGTCTGTTGGCAAGCCCAAGTTCTTGGGATCCTCAATACATTCTGGTGGCACCCAGGGAATCCGTTCAACTAGAACTGCATAATGGAACAGATTGGCACACTATAGACAGAAAGCTGACAAATACTTCCTGGCAAAAGAATGTAAAACTAAAATTATATTCATCAGAAAACTGTACAACTCTGGCACCACGTTAACAAACATGGGCTCTCTGGCTAAAGAGGAATACATTTAAATACTTGGGTTATTGATAATCACTTGGGTGAAGCAAAATCTCCCACATACAAAATGAACTGTTTTGACTTCTGCAATATAAATTGAGTTCCCACAGAGTACACAACAGTGCATGTGTGTGTGTTTGTGGGGTGGAGGATGAGGAAATCAGAATGGAGACCTGAAACTAAGAGCATTGAATCAATGTTGAAATCATCAATAAACCATTGCGCTAGCCCGAGGTTAGGTCGACTTCACAGCAAAGCAGTATTTCTGGTCCAGCTGGAATATTGGACTATTTCTGCTATATCGTATCAATTGTTAGAGGGGAAACCGGAATGAAATAAAGCAGAAGTTTATTACACACATTCAGTCTCTCAAAACCGGCAACTTTGGGACCAAGGCCATGTCGGATGAGGTCAAGGGTCACTCAAGTGTGGTGATAGGCTGGCGCACAAGTGGTGAAGGGGATAATTAGCCAGGTTCCACACCTCACCAATGCAACACCTAATCGAATAGGGCAGGTACTTGTTTTTTCAATTTACTCAATTAAAATTGATGCAGGGCACATTCTGAAAATGTTTGGTTTTAGGACAGCTAAATTTGGGATGGTGTACTGTAGCATCTTTTGATAGAAACAAAGCTAGAAAACCATAAATATATGTACTCTTCACAAATCAGTGAATGCATATCCATTAAACCCTCGGTTTAGTCAGGTACCCTTACCATCTTTCGGTAGAACGGTCATACCAACTCCAGGATCGGCAAGCTTTATGAATGGCGGGTTTCCAGTCTTCCTGTCCTCTTCCCTGATCATCAGGACATTCTTGGCACAGACATTTCCATGGACAAGGTTTCGGTCTTCCTACATGAGGAAAAAGAATTAGAATCCCTACTAAAGCCACACAATAATTGGTCTCCTTCATGCTTTAATAATAAGATAAATGGGAATGGTTCCAGGATCAAAGACTCTTGAATAGACTAGCAAAGCTGGGACTGGAAAAGTTGGTTGGAGATTTAATAGAGGTGTTCTAAATCATGAGGCATCTGGAGGGATTCGACAGGGACCTGTTCCCATTGACGGAAGGATCGTAAACAAAAGGAAAATGATTTAGAGTGATTGGCATAAAGAACGAGAAAACACAAGAGATTGGAGCACATGCAGGCCATATGGTCCATTAAGACCGCTCCACCATTCAGTACAATCATGGCTGACCTCGGGCTTCACCTCCACATTCCCACCAAAATTGTCAAACACCTGGGGCAATCCCTCTCATGGTGCCACTGCGCATGCGCGGATCCCGCGGCGCCCAGTTCGCACCGAGATCAGCAGCTGGAGCGGTGTGAACCACTCCAGTGCCATGCCGGCCGCTTTTGTGGGCCAGAATTAGTCATCGGTGCCGTGCTGGCTCCTTTTGCGGGCCAGAATTAATCGTCGGGCCGGCCCGTTCACGCTGTCGTAAAACGCAACGGCATTTACGACGGCGTGGACACTCTGCTACGGGACTAGAGAATCCATCCCTGCTGCCCACATCCTTTGATTCCCCTGCTAAGCTCCGATGGTAACACTACAATAAGAATGAAAAAGCAAGTCTTCACTTCTTTGACTCCAAGATTAGTGTGTTCACTGATCACGTCTCGAACACAGCACAGTACCAACTGTATCCCCTTTACATTTATGTGCAGCCTATCAAACAATAGGCGTGGTCTATTAAACAATTAAAGTTCCAATTCAAACATAAGCACTGAGGAACATTAACTCTTTCTTAACACCCTTGAGAGACAAACGACTGGACCCACCGCCCCACCAGCAGCACAGCCACGTTCCCTGATGGCGTGAGATGGCCCACAATGAAAAGCCGCAGGAATGGAGAATCCCGCTGCCGACGAGGGCGCGCCGTGCAGGAAAACGGGGCAGGAAGGACGGAGAATCCTGCCCAAAAGTCTGTCTACCCCAGCCTTAAATATAATCAACGACGGAACATCCACAACCCTCTGGGGTGGAACATTCCAACAGTTCACAACCTTTTGAGTGAAGAAATTTCTTCTCATCTCAGCCCCCTTAACTGAGAGAGTATGTCCATGTTTTAAACTCACCAGAGCCTGTACGTCGTAGGAAGACTTCATTATTCTCTATTTCTTTGTAGAAGGTATGATTGTAGATTGTAAACAGCTGAAGCCCAAGCATCGAACGATGCAGAATTTCATTAGTCACAGTCTCCCAACTTGAGAATGCCCCATTTATGCCTTTTGCTTCCTGTGCACTGAGCAATTCTCTGTCCATGCTGATATATTCCCCCCAATTCCATGAGTTATTATCTTCCCTGTTGACCTTTCCCGTGCTTTTTGGAAATTCAGGTATTATACATTCACTGGTTCCCCTCTATCTATCCTATTAATTATGCGCCTCAAAATTGTCAAACCCAATTTCCCTTTTGTCTGATGATTTTTATGATTTTCCAAGTACAGTTAAGATTCCTTAATGATAGATTCCAGCACTTTCCAAACGACTGATATCAGGCTAACCAGCCTATAGTTCTCAGTTCTCACTCCTTTCCTGAATAGTGGTGTCAGATTCGCCACCTCCCAATCTGCTGGGACTATCCCAGAATCAAGGGAATTTTGGAAAACTAACTCCAGAGTATTCACTATCTCTGCAGTATCTCTTTGCAAACCCGAGGGTGTAGTAGACCACCATCTCTTGGTGATTTGTTGTATTTTAATCTATTGTGAAGTGCAGCCAACAAAGTTGGCCATTCCCTCAATACAAAATGGAGGAACGCAAAGCTTACAGGGTAAAATGGACAATGTTTGCAGCACAAGCAGGCTGCACCAAGCCAATGTGTATTCTGTCTGCTAAGAGAGCAGACAGCACCGAAACAAACATTCCGCATACTAATGAGGCAATCTCCGGGATAGTTAACATAGTAATGGAACGATCCCAAGGACAATGGACACAAATAGGGAAGTGATTGCAACAGTGTATGGGAAACCAGACACCCCAGCACCAGCGGGGTTTGAAAACAAAGCACCTGAAGGCCCGCCCAGCAACCGAGGGACAGCCTCAGTATTGGGGGGATTCAAACAAATCGATTGGGAAGAGACCTAATCGATTCCCAGCAGGTAGAGGGTCCGCCCAAAAGGGCGTAAAGCCCTAGGACCTATAAAAGACAGGTCCCAAACTTAGTTTGTTCTTCTTGACCAGCCTTCCTCTCTGGACCAGCCCTCTCGACCAGCTTTTACCAAAGAAGACCTTGACCGAGAGGAGAGGTTTGGGACAGCAGCCGCCAGCAAGTAAGTGTCTCACAACGATCGCTACCAGAGATAGACACTCCTGACCCCTTTTTAACCCGTACCAATCTGAAGTCTGCGGACCAGTGCAGAGCAAGAGGCCTTGTCCCCTGATCCGGCAGTTCCCTTTAAGATAAGTATTGGTTTATTTAGTGGTAGGAATAGTTTAATCATCTTAGCGTGTGCATGGGTAGTATTATAATTGTATGATAATAAACTCAGTTGTTTGAATTTACTAATTGGTGTATGGTTTATTGCTTTGAACTTGACCTTGAAACTTGTGGCGGTATCTTAACGATACCTGGCGACTCCAGAGCTAAGTAACGAAACAGAGCCAAAGTGAGTGTTAAGCACACTCACCCAGAACGAGCAACAGAAGACAGGCATAAGGGCCGGGATTCTCCCTTCTAGGGACTAAGTCCCCACGCTTGCGGGAAAACCGACGCCAACCACTCCGGCGTCAACCGTCCCCGAAAGTGCGGAATTCTCTGTACTTTTGGGGCTAGGTGGACGCCGGAGTGGTTGGTGCCGCTCCAGCCGGCCCCCAAGGTACGGCGTGAGTTTGTGCATGCACCGAAGGGCCGGCGTGATCTCGGCATGCGTGGAACAGCTGCTGAGGTTCCGCGCATGCGCAGGCTGGCCTGTGTTGTTCTGCGCATGACCGGCCGGCGTGGTTCCGCGCATGCGCGGGGGTTTCTCTTCTCCACGACGGTCATGGCGGAGCCCTACAGGGGGTGGTGTGGAAGAAAGAAGTGCCCCCATGGAACAAGACCGCCCGCTGATTGGTGGGCCCCGATTGCGGGCCAGACGACCGTGAGGGCCCCCCCCGAGGACCACCCACGCATACTCACCTGCCAGGTCCGGTCGTGCATGAGGTGAGTAATTCATGCCGGCTGGACTGGCCAAAAATGGACGGCCGCTCGGCCAATTGGGGCCCAGAGAATCGTCGGGTGCGGGGCTGACCAACGTGGCGGGAATCCCGCCCCCGCTGGAAAAACAATCCCGGAGAATACAGCAGCCGGCATCGTGGCGGGATTCGCGCCGCCCCCCGGGTATTCCCTGACCTGGCGGGTGGTCGGAGAATCCCGCCCAAGATATTTTTTCAATGTTTCTGCCATTGCCTCATTCCCCATAATAATTTCTACCTGTGCTTGTAGGGTATCAATATTTATAGGTTTAGCTACTCTCTTCCTTTTTGTACCGACTCTTACAAGCTGCTTTTAGATTCTTGGATCGTTTCCCTCATTCTATTTCTTTACCATTTAGAAACGTTAGGGGGTCATTTTTTGGTTTCTAAAACATTCCTATTCTTCAAACCGGCTACTATAGTTTGCAACAGTAGAAGCCTCTTTTTAAAAATCAAATCCCATCTTCAACTTTCTGAGCAATCAATGTATACATCTTTCTTGTTGAGTTTTGTTTTTCAATGGAATATATTCTTGTTGATCAATTTGAATTGTTTTGTTAAGTGTTTCCCACTATTTAATCACAACTTTACCATTTGATATTTACCCAATCCCTTCATAACTATATGGGGAGACGGTGGCATAGTGCTATTGTCACTGGACTAGTAAACTAGAGACCCAGAGTAATGCTCTGGGGACCCAGGTTCAAATCCCGCCACTGCAGATGGTGAAATTTGAACTCAATAAAAATCTGGAATTAAAAGTCTAGGATGACCATGAATCCATTGTTGATTGTTGTAAAAAACCATCTGGTTCACTCAAATCCTTTAGGCTGTCCTTGCCTGGTCTGACCTACAGCAGCATAGTTGACTGCCTCAAGGACAATTAGGGATGGACAATAAATGTTGGCACCGACTGTTACACCCATGTCCCATGAACAAATAAAAAAACACAATGTAGATCTAAAGGAAGCTTTATCTCCAGTTGGTTCCACAATATATTGCTCCATGGAACTATCACAGAAACATTCTAAAAATTCATATTTGATTCTTGCCAATTTTATTGGTTCAGCCTATATGAAGATTAAAGTCCCCCACAATTATTACAATTGCCTTAGTTACATGTTCCAATAACTTCTTGTGTGTTGCTCTTTCAAACAGCTTAACTAAGGTTAGGGGGTTGATCGACTATTCTCACTAGCATTTGCTGGCTCTTGCCAATCTTATTCTCCACTCATATTGATTCAATTTTCTGAGCCGAGATCCTTTCTCACTAATGTCCTTATGCCATACTTCACTATCAAGGCTACCTCATCCTTCTTTGCCACTCTGTGTTTTTAAATAACCAGAAGCAACATGAGGAATAACCTTTTTTTCAATGCAGGATCTGGAATGTACTGCCCGAGTGTGTAGTGGAGGCAGATTCAATCGTGCCCCACAATAGGGAATTGGATAATTATCTGAAAAGATAAACAAAATGCAGGGCTGCAGGAAAAAGACAGGGTAGTGGGACTAGCTGATTAGCTTTGTCATCGAGCCAGCATGAACTTGACAGCCTGAATGGCCCCCTTCTGTGTTGTAACCACTCTTAAGATTTTAATAGAGTACAACTGAAGCTTAACTTGTCAAATCAAGAGCAAAATCTGAAGACATTCCATGAATCACATAATTTTGTACTTTGAACGAATTTGGATGAATAAAGATTGTGACCTCGTTTATTGTCCCTTCATCCTTTAGTATTAAATAAATCTCTGGACTCGTTTGTGTTTCATTGTGCTTCAATGGAAACTGACTGGTGGATCAATACTGTGGCTCAATCCAGGAAGAAGCCATTGGGTCTTAACTTGTTCCCATTAAGGAGCTAAACAGATAGGGGAAAATTGAAAGAATCTAAAATGGAAAAGATCATTTAAGAGGGCTTGTCTAATGAAACGAACAAAAAGGGAGACAGAGACGCAGTGTGGTCTGGCTAGATTGCCAGGCTAATGGCCTGGGGGGACATGGATCCAATTCCCACCCCGAAAGATGGTGGAATTTAAATTCAAAATAATAAAATATGGAATTGAAAGTCAGCCTCAGTGATGGTGACCATGAAACCATCATGGATTGCTTGCAAAAGGAAAACCCATCAGGTTCACTAATGTCACTAGGGCAGCAGGGTAGCATGGTGGTTAGCATAAATGCTTCACAGCTCCAGGGTCCCAGGTTCGATTCCCGGCTGGGACACTGTCTGTGTGGAGTCTGCACGTCCTCCCCTTGTGTGCGTGGGTTTCCTCCGGGTGCTCCGGTTTCCTCCCACAGTCCAAAGATGTGCGGGTTAGGTGGATTGGCCATGCTAAATTGCCCGTAGTGTCCTAACGTAAGGTTGGGGGGGGGGGGTGTTGTTGGGTTACGGGTATAGTGTGGATATGTGGGTTTGAGTAGGGTGATCATGGCTCGGCACAACATTGAGGTCCGAAGGGCCTGTTCTGTGCTGTACTGTTCTATGTTCTATGTCTTCCTCACCTGTCTGTGACTACAGGTGAATTCCAGAACCACAGCAAGGCGGTTGACTCTTAACCACACTCGGAAATGACCCAGAAATCTATTCCGTTGGAGCGCAATTCGGGATGGGTAATAAATGCTGACCTTACCAGTGACACCCATATTCCTTGAAGGAATAAATTATAAAAAGCAATGTGGAATGTGAAGAAATAGGAGCTGGCTCGTAGTGGTCAGGCAAATGTGGTGGCTTTGAAATGCGCATCTTTAGTAATGGCTTTAAAGACTTATAAACTTACCAGATGACGTGATGTGAAGTGCTAAGTAAATAACAGGATTTCTAGGTGGCTAGCTTTATAAAATCTCATAACTTTCATGACTTGCTTCAGTACTGCTCTAAGTGAACGGATTCCTATATCATAATTTAGGAATAAATAAATAAGGCAGTAGTAGGGACGGGTACAATTTTGTATTTTAAAAAGCATTTAGACAGTTACATGGGAAAGATGTATAGAGGGATATGGGTCAAATGCAGACAATTGGTACTAGCTAAATGGTAACAGCTAGGCAGCATGGACAAATGGGGCCGAAGGGTCTGTTTTCATGCTGTAAACCTCGATGACATGGATAAGAAATACTATAAACTTCTGCTGGTATTTTATAACTCATACAGCCATATCAGCTTAGCCAGATATTAGCTAATGTAAATACTTATTTAAATAATCTCCAGGAATAAAATGCCCAAAAATGTTCCGCGAAATTGAATTCCTTTATTTGAAAACTGCACGTTTTAAATAAAAGTCATTTAGAAATGTTTCCAAATTGCAGAAACTAAAGAGCTGATTTGAAAAATGAATTCATTTGTAAAACAAAATCAAAACAAATGTTGATGAGGAATAACCATCTTGCCATGACAAACTAGAGGCAAGAATGCAAGCATTAGGACCAGGGAAATGAATGTGAATGGAGTAATAGGGGAAGTGGTGGTGAGTTAGTCACTGGACTAACACTGCAGAGACCCAGGGCGGAATTCTCCACTCCCGGGAAAAATCGGGAGGGCCGTCGTGAACTCGGGCGAGTTTCACGGCGGCCTTGGAGGCCACTCCTCACCCCCTATTCTCCCCTACGGGTGGGGCTAGGAGTGGCACTCCATAACTCTCGGCCGCCGGGCCGAGAGTGACGCAACGGCGGCGCCTATGTGATGTCAGCCACGCATACACAGGTTGGCCAGCTCCAACCCGCGCATGCGTGGCTGACGTCACGACGGCTGACAGCTCGAACCCATGCACGCGCGGTGGCCGTCTTTCCCCTCAGCCGCCCCGCAAGACGTGGCGGCTTGATCTTGCGGGGCGGCGGAGGGGAAATAGCGCGTCCGATTGAGACGCCGGCCCGACGATCGGTGGGCACCGATCGCGGGCCTGTCCCCTCCCGAGCACAGTCGTGGTGCTCATTCCCCATCACGCCCCCTACAAGCCTCCAGGCTCCCGACCAGGTGTGGTTGCCGCCGTCGCGAACGGCAGGCCGCTCGGCCCATCCGGGTCGGAGAATCGCCAGTCACCGTGAAAAACGGCGGGCACCGATTCTTCCAAGCAGGGGGTGGGAGAATCGCGGCGGTGCCAGGGGGTCGTGAAATTAGTCGGGGGGCCCTCCCGCGATTCTCCCACCTGGCTTGGGGAGCGGAGAATCGCACCCCCAGGATTTTGCTCTTTGGACCGGAGTTTGAATACCACCATGTGAGATGGTGGAATTTAATGAAGTAAAAACCTGGAATTAAGAGTCTCATGATGAACAGGAAATCATTGCCGATTGTTGTAAAAACCCATCTGGTTCACTAGTCCTCTCTTCAGGGAAGGAAATCTGCCCTCCTTACCTGATCAGGCCTACATGTGACTCTGAAATGGTGCGACCAGCCATTAGTTCAAAGGCAATTGGGGCGACAAATACTGGCCTTGCATCCCATGCCGATTTCAAATATTGGGCGGGAATTTCCAGCCCCCACCCCTGCGGCTCATCACTGGCCGCTGGCGGGATATTCCAGCCCCTCTGATGCTTTGAGTGGCTCACCAGTCCCACCTTAGGGTTTGCCTTAGGCGGGTCTGGAAGATCTCACCCACTGACTTTTAACAGAAAAAAAAGGTTACATTTGTGTAAGACTCATCTTATTACCGCCAGGTGTGCCTCAGTGCCAAATTTTGTCTGACTAAGGCTCCTATGAACCACCTTGTTTAAAATCAGAATTTAGGCACCAGTGCTTCACACACTGGCACAAAAGGCTTGAAACCAGTTTTCATAATAATGTTTTTTTCTAGAACTTCACTTACTAAAAAATGCATTGCCCAAGCCAATTGTTTGGCCACCTCCAATTTCCACAGGATGTTCACGTTATTTTTGTTTCGCTTCAGGTATGTGTCCAGTGATCCAAACTTCACATACTCCTGAACCATGACATCTGCTCCCAAAAGAAAGGAGGGAGAAAGAGAAAAGATGCAAATTAAAAAGCACAACTCACTCAAAGTTCATAGACAGGCGTCCATTTTAATCATTTCTAAATTTTGAGAGATACTCATAACTAAAAGGAAGTATGTTGGTGAGGTAATTAGTTCCAGGGCAAAGCATAACTGACGGAGGATGTGGGACCAAATGCCTCTTTTCCCCGCACCCCACCAACAGCATGGGGATAACATGCAGACTCCGCACAGACAGTGACCCGAGCCGGGAATCGAACCTGGGACCCTGGCGCTGTAAACAGGGTTTCCTATTGTTCGCACCCTCTGTTGCTGGGTAACCCACTGCAGGCGAGACCGGTCAGAAAATCCCACCCATAGTGTACTGGTATTGGAGAGACTAAATGTTTAAGTCGGCGTGTGGAGTGCCAATCAAGTGGGCTTTACTTTGGATGATGTTGAGGTTAAATTGGGATTAAACTTTATTTCCAGAATCCTCCATCTTAAGAAACTAGTTACATTTTTCAAATTTAATTTCCTCAGACGTAAGTATTCCATTTTTGGTTGTTTTGTTTGGTGGGTAGTTTCAGTGGTTAGCACCTTTTTCAGCAGTTAATGCTGACTTGACTTCATTAAACAAAGATCAAGGCAGAATTTTATGGTTCTTATTTTGATGGGTCCCAGGGGAGCCATAAAATCCCTTCGACAGCCATTCTGCTGTCCTCCCATCCGCCCTGACCTGTGACCTGTCCACAACTTTACGAGGGTGGGGGGGGGGGGCACACGAGGAACAGGGAACTGCACTTAAGGCTTTCCATCTCAACCTCAATTTCCAGGCTGCGTGGAGGAGGTTCAGGGGCAGGAGGGCAAGTCCGAACAGTCATCCTGCTCGGGTCTTAGGTGCCTGAAGGGTGCAGCATCACCTCCCTATCCACACTGGGCACATACCCCGCCAAGGTCTTGGGTTGCATCCTCCCACTCTCCCCTCGACAGGCCTCCCCATCAAGACCCTTATCCACCTTTGGGCCTCACCTCCCCTCTCCACCATGCAAACACCCGCATTGGCCTGGTTCTGGAGTCCAGGACTGAAAATCCAGGGATTGTTTGTTGTCACATTCCTGGCCACTGTTGCCACTGAGATCAAAGAGCTGCCGTCCAATCAGACCAGAAAGCGGGTGCCCGAGGTGGGCCTGGCGCCTGAGTGAGGGGCAGAAGCCCCCATCTCCAGCCAATTAATGCCCCTCAGAACATTTAACGGCTGTGGAGTTGTGATCGCAGGGATGTGTTCCCTGCCAACTCTTTGGATGGGCGTGGCAGGACATCCCACCATCCAAAACATCCCCAGCACCTTTTTGCCTTTCGCCGTTCCTGGTGCACATCTGTAAAAATTCCGGTGAGAATGGAATGGTTAACTGAAGTTCCTAACATTCACCAGCTGCGTCAACACCAAGGAAAATCTTCAAAGCTCTTTACTTACTCCCTTCGCCACACACACAGACTCCGTAATTCAACACCAAGTGCTTATAGGACAGTTGGCTCATCATGCTTGCTGCCTCAAAAAAAGACTGAAAAAGAACATCAGAGACAATAAAATACTTTTGCTTCATTAACAATTGCTGGGTTTAAAATTCAAGCAAATATTTCCCAGCACTTCATATATTAGAGACATGATCAAAGCGCTATATCTGATGTCGAGCATCGCAATTTTCCACAATGACTTTTTTTGTTTAATAGCTGCTGTATAGTTATATACAGTTAAATCAGGTTATTTTACCCGAGTAATCATTACTTACTAAGCAACATTATGCCTCTCAATAAAGGCAACGTTGAGACACAAAGTCAGTGCCCTGCGACAGCCAAAATCTTCCTGAATTTTGAACCATGCTGTTAGATTTACTGCTGATTTGACTGGAGAGGAATAGTGGCCAAAATAAAGAAAGGGAAAATAACTGGAAGATACTGCAATAATAGTCTGATGAAGCGAATAGTCATTGGAATCTGTAATGTGGTAAAGCTTACCCAGATGGGATGGAACTCTTCGGGTTAAGCAAGCAAATGGATTTTAAATTCATGCAGGAGTGTCAGGAGCTCAAGGAGTTGGGCGTGATCGTGCCAAATGGGAACTATATGTCATAGTGCCACTTGCAGCACCGAGAAACACTGCTTTCTAATGCCCATCTGGCTGGATACGGAGTCTTAGTGGGCATCGCATGCTCGATGCCGCACTCAGCCCCGTTTTCTGCAGGAGCTCCGCTCACTGTAACTCCTCAGTACAGCGAGAGATTGGGACATCATTTTTAAACAACCGCCCCCCCCCCCCCTCCCCCCCAAGCTCCAATGCAATATACCAGAGTTCCCAAATACCCCCCCACGCACGCAGTGCACCCTCCCGGCCAGAACACCGGCGTGTACAAAATGCCAACTTGACACTGCCAGCCTGGCAATATCCCTGCCACCAGCAATGCCAGGGTGCCACCCTGCCCAAAGGGCAAGCACTTAGGGCCTCTAATCCTCCGGGATACCCCCACAAGTGCCATTCTGTCTGGATCCTGTTTGTGGAGACCAGTACTGAATGGCGCTCACCCGAGGTCTCCGAGGGGAAGGGGATAGGTCCCAATACGTTGGTTACCTTAGGGAACTGCATTGTAGAATGAGACTAGCTGCCTCGCTCTAATATGCCGATTTGCCAAAATGTGATCCCACCCACAATGGGTGGGTTTCACATTGAGAGTCTCGCAAGATTGCGTTAGATCTCACAAGGCATAGCGAGCCGGCTAGATCCCTGGAGCAGGGTCTACCATCATTTACTGGCCACGTTGCACCACAACGTTTCAGGCATAGTTGGCCGGTAGATCGCGCCCATTAGCTTCGAAAAACAAAATCAGATGTGCTAATAAGAACATAAGAAATATGAACAGGGCTAGGCCATTCCCAACTCCACCATTCAACAAGACCACGGCTAAATCCACTACAAAACCATTTTTGTGCACTATCCCGTGATGCTTGTAATACGAATCTCAGTTTTGAACACACTCAATAACTGACCCCCCACCCAAGAGCTCTCTGAGGCAGAGAATTCCAAAGATTCACCACCTACTGAGTGAAGAAAATCCACTTAATTTCAGTTCTAAATGGCCTGCCCCCTATTCGGAGTCATACTCTAGACGTGAGGAGACTTTGAATGCTTTTTATGACATACTTTCCTTGAACTTCTCTTTCAGAAAACCTAAACTCCAAGAAGGTATGAAATTATTAGACAGCAACAAAGCTGTTCTCCCCTGTTTTAAATTCCCTTGGTCTCAAACTCAAATGTGGAGGTAGCTCCCGGTTAGTCTAACCTGTAGATGCTTCCAGTGACATGACTCAATGCTGCTCTCCTCTTGAAGGAAGAGGAAGAGATCTACAAGCTAAATCATCAACCCAATCAATTGCTCCAGCAGATGGCATCCCCATTGTCACAACAGCACAGCACCATCTTTGCTAGTCTCAGTTTATATTTTAATTCACTCTTGTGATGTGGGTGTTGCTGGCAAACTCAGTATTGTATTGTCCATCCCAGTTGTTCTTGAGAAGGTGGTGGTGGGTGTTTTTCAAACTGCAGAAGTCTGCATGGTGAAGTTGTTGTTGGAGAGGGAGCTCTAGAATCTTCACCCAGCAATGATGAAGGAACAGCTAACCAAATCAAGATGGTGCATGACTTGGAGTGGAACCTAGATACGATGGTCTTCCCATTCACCTGCTGCCCTTATCTTTTCTAGGGACATCAGTAGCAAGGGAAGGCCATTCCAATAGATCATGGCTGGTCTGCACCTCAACTCTATTGACTCATCATTGCTCCATATTCCTTGATACCCTTATTCAACAAAAAATAATCTATCTCTACCTCTATCTGCTAGCAATCGATAGATGCAATGTTAAATAGATGCATTTCTGCACAAAAAATAAACTTGCGTAATATATTTTCTGAAAGGCATTGGTAACGTTTGACATACAAACCTCAGAATAATTTCTGTGTGCCTTTTCTAGGACTTTCAGGAGAACTTCTGTCTTGTGTATTTGACCATAGTCTCCCAATTCTTCCCTTACTCCTTTGAAGATTTTGGTGAATGTTCCTTGTCCCAGACTTTCACCCTGTGAACAAAACAGCAGAAAGAATTTATTTAGGGATGTGTATTATTAATCATACCAGCTGCGACATTTAGCAGGACAAAAACACAGGTGCATACACATGAAGTTTGAGTATCTAACTAAATTGGTTTATTCCGGTTCATACACAAACACACATACATGGCTATTACATTCCTCCCACCTAAAGGAAAAAGTTACCCAAAGTAAAAATACCACAGAACCCTAAATGATATTTGTTTTCAATTATTTACTTAACCACTGGTTTACTCTATTTCTGAGAGGACACCATCTTCTTCAACCCAAACTTTCAAAACTTGGGAAGCACCTTGACTGATCTTGGCCCGAGTTTGTGGAGATGTTTTCTCCAACACGATCTTGAATTGAATTTTCCACTTCAGACGGATCATTTGACTCTGAATCAGATCTGAAGTGGTTTCAGGCATATCTTGTGTTGGAGTAACTATCGCTACTCCACTGACATCAGAACCATCCAATTCATCAGCCTCAATTGATTCTTCCCAAATCCCTTTTTCTACATGAGCCTCTGAAAATAAAGCATGATCCATATGTGCAAATCTAACTATTTCACCACCAAGCATCTTGACCAAATATGTGCGAGGATCACTTATTTGCACAACTCTTCCAAGTAGCCATTTCAACCACTTATGTTGGCATGCTTTCACCTTAACCTTCTGGTTCTTTCTCTCACTCCACCTCTCTCTTACTGCCTCGATTATTGCTATTCTATTGACTCTGGTACACGTGGCTTCAGCAATCAAAACCTCACACTTCTAAGAAACAATTCAGCTGGCCATCTTCCAGTAGTAGTAGTGGGGAGGTGTGTAATGATAAATAACCAAAGAAAACCCATCAGTTCTTGAAGTTTATTTCCAATTTGTACCTGGTTTAACAACAGCATGCTTAACAATTTGTATGTGTGCTCTGCAACTCCATTTTATTCAGGATGATATGGTGGAATTCTAGTGTGTTTTACCCCGTTCAGTCTCATTAAATCTGGAAACAACGGTTTCCAACGATGGAAAATCTTGGCCACCATCGTGTGATGTGAATTGTGCTTCGATACAAATAAGCTCATTCCCAATTTAACTGCTGCTAATCATTTCCTTCCGAACATTTTGCACTCTTTACCAGAACGGTGGGAAATTTTGCATCTTCCTCCTTGTACACGACTGGAAACGATAGACCTCCAATTCTGAGAATTTTCTCTCCTTCATAGCTTCGTACCTCTGCTTGATTTCTCCAGCTGATGTTGACTCAACTTTTCCAGGTGCAGCAATTCAGGAAACACACAAACTGATGTCCACGTGTCATCCTCCATGATTTTCAGAGCTCCTTCCAACGTTACTTGGACTATAATGTCGTGCAAATTTCCACCACGCATCCTTGTGTTTCGGATTGGAAGGGTCTCAACTGACCCCTCATCGACCTGGTGCTGTTTGGTAACCGTGTGCAGTGACTACACATCTCCTTCAGCCAGAGTTTCCTTCAAGAAGCATCTTCTGACAAGATGAGCCATCGTCTCTGCTTTTAAAAATGAACAATCCTGTGCCCAGTGTTGGCCTAAGCAACGATAGCAAGACTTTGTAGTACCACTGCAGCTACGAACTGCTGTCATTAGGGCCTTCAGCTTACTCAGATGCAGTTGATTTACTTCAGCAGACATCTGGTGGTTGTTGACTCCAACGTCTGTCAAGTCATATTCTGACATGTTCATGGACAATGCTGTTTGGCAAACTAGGTTGGACGTTAACTTACCGCAAACGAATTCACTTTTTAAAACTGCACACAAAACTGTCCCGCCATGCTCTCCCTTGAAATTCTCCAAAAGTACAATGGATAGACAGCTTTTGCAAAACCATGATGAACTCGCCCATGTTCTCACGGAACAACAGATTCCTCATCCCAAACATTCTGCGTTCTCCAATCTAGGACCGATTTAGCTCAGTTGGCTGGACAGCTGGTTTGTGAAGCAGACCGAGGCCAGCAGCGCGGGTTCAATTCCCGTACCGGCTGAGGTCATTCATGAAGGCCCCGCCTTCTCAATCTTGCCCTCTCTTGAGGTGTGGTGGCCCTCAGGTTAAATCACCACCCTCAAAGGAGCCAATGGTCATCTGGGACTATGACGACATGACCTTTATTCTGCAGTCACCGACGGCTTCTGAATGTAGTGCTGCTCAAGCTCACACAAAGTGCCCAGCCATGGCTGTTCTTTGGCTTAGCCGGGCAAGTAAATTCTTAAGCGTTCCATACAGTTCTGGGCCAGCTTACATTTTAAAAAAAATTGCTATATTCCTTTGCCCCACTGTGTGACTAACAGCTGGATTATCAGGAATGTGGAGGATATTACTAACAGTAAAAACTATCTCTCGCTTCGTCACAGATACACCTTAAGACTGTTGTCACATTTATACTCTCCCAGTCGCCCAATAATACCTGCTGATGCAGCCATCTTTGAAGGTCAGTCTACCTATATGTGCAATTAGTTTTTCTTCAAGGACTGGATTTTTACGTCTACTCTCAGCAAAATTAAATCCAAATATTCCTCAGCTGGTTGGCTGGCAATCTTCTCAAACTCAAATCTGTTCAGTTCGGGGAATCTACGGTGTCGCTCCTGTCAGCAGACAGTGATATCTTGGCAGGCCAAAACATTGGTGCATGCACATGCTGTTCCAGTACCTAACTGAACCTCTGAATTCTGGTTTTGGTTTATATTCAAACATAGATAAATGGCTACAAGAAGGTACTATTACACCAGCCAGCAACGATTATCAGCAATTATTCAGGTTTAATTCTTCTGCTTGAGTTGAAGAGATTATTATTTAAAAACATTTTTTCCTTCCCATTTCTTGCTATTGGGCATCCCAGCATAGAACCAAGCATTGCAGTTGGCAGTAACTACAATAATTCAATCCTTAAAATGGAACTATATACAAATGCAATGTTAAGTTAAGGAGAAATCCTACTTCAAGTTACAATGATTTATCAAGACTCCAGTCTGATGTGAAATTCTTTTATTTCCCCATTTGTTTTCTAATTTCTTTTTGTTTATTTTTAAAATTATCTAATGGGATGTAACCATTGCAGGCAAGACCTGCATTTGTCTCCCATCTCTGATTGCTTTAGAACTAATCATCTTTTAGGACGGGATTAGAGGGATACGGACCCCGGAAGTGTAGAAGATTTTAGTTTAGACGGGCAGCACGGTCGGCACAGGCTTGGAGGGCCGAAGGGCCTGTTCTTGTGCTGTACTTTCCTTTGTTCTTTGTTCAAAATCCTTTTCAGAGGGCAGAGTGGATCTGGAATCACATGTCGGGCAAACTAGGTAAGGATGGAAAATTTCCTTCCCTAAAGGACATTAGTGAACCAGATGGATTTTTACAACAATCGGTGGTAATTGTCCCAGTCACCATTACTCAGACGAGCTTTATATTCCAGATTTGTTCATTAAATATAACTTTCATCAGCTGCCATGGTGGGATTTGAACCTGTGTCCCCAGAGCATTAGCTTCTGGATTACTAATCCAGTGACACGACCACTATGTTACCATTTCCCCCAATGCCTTAATGGTGAGCAGGGGTCACTGGACAGCAATCAAGAATGAAACGGCTAGCTGATTTCCCTCTTTGTGGCACAGAGGCTTGGAGGTCAATGCAAGGCTCCAGCCACAATGACACCTATAAGGCTCACTTAAAAATGATCAGGGTTTTAACATTTATGAAGCGGGATTCTCCGGAATCTACAGGATGGCCCGACGACGGAGTCAAAAACGGCGCAAACCACTCCGGCGCGGACCGACCGGAAGTAGCGGAATTCTCCGCACTCCCGAGGGCTAGGTGGATACCGGCGGGGTTGGCGCTGTGCCAGCTGGCGCCGAAGGAACTGCGCGGGTCCGTGCATGCGCCAAAGGGTCGGCAGATCCCGCGCATGCGTGGAGCCGCTGGCGTATTCTGGCGCATGCGCGGGGGGGGGGGGGGATGTCTTCTCCGCGCCGGCCATGGCGGAACTCTACAGGGGCTGGCGCGGAAGGAAGAAATGCCCCCACGGCACAGGCCCACCCGCAGATTGGTGGGACCCAATCGCAGGCCAGGCCACCGTGGGCACCCTCCCGGGGGTCAGATCTCACCCCCCTCCGATGACCTCCCCAGCCGACTCACCTGCCAGGTCCCGCCGTGTGGGACCATGTCGAATCCACGCGGCGGGACAGGCCAGAAACCGATGGCCGCTCAGCCCATTGGGGTCCGGAGAATTGCCGGGGGGGGGTTGGGGGGGGGGGGGGTGCGTTGTCCCCCACGGATTCTCCGACCCGGCCGGTGGGTCAGAGAATCCCGTCCCTGGTCTGGTCATAGCTCCAGATTTATAATAATCCACTATTTCAGGTCTAACTCAGCCTCTGAAGGAAGAAGCCAAGTCTGAAATCATGTTAGGTTCTGGATGCCAATCAGGCAACACCCTAGGGTGGCATTGCCTCTTGTTATTTTAAGCAATATTGATGCTAAATGCATGGGTGATTGAACACTCCCAGCAATTTGTGTCCACTGGGATCTAAACTCCACTTTAGCAGGGGTGCACATCACCAAAAATCTATCCTGGTCCACTCACGTCGACTCTATCACCAAGAAAGCACAACAGCGCCTATACTTCCTCAGGAAACTAAGGAAATTCGGCATGTCCACATTAGCTCTTACCAACTTTTACAGATGCACTATAGAAAGCATCCTATCGGGCTGCATCACAACCTGGTATGGCAACTGCTCGGCCCAGGACCGCAAGGAACTTCAGAGAATCGTGAATACCGCCCAGTCCATCACAGGAACCTGCCTCCCATCCATTGATTCCATCTACACCTCCCGCTGCCGGGGGAAAGCGGGCAGCATAATCAAGGATCCCTCCCACCCGGTTTACTCACTTTTCCAACTTCTTCCATCGGGCAGGAGATTCAGAAGTCTGAGAACACGCACAAACAGACTCAAAAACAGCTTCTTCCCCACTGTCACCAGACTCCTAAATGACCCTCTTATTGACTGACCTCATTAACGCTACACCCTGTATGCTTCAACCGATGCCAATGCTTATGTAGTTACATTGTAGATCTTGTGTTGCCCTATTATGTATTCTCATGTATTTTCTTGTATTTTCTTGAATTTTGTTTAATTCCCTTTTCTAATGATCTGTTGAGCTGCTTGCAGAAAAATACTTTTCACTGTACCTCGGTACACGTGACAATAAACAAATCCAATCCAATCCATTTCAGTTTACCCAAAGAGGGATAAAAGCAAATTACTGCGAATGCTGGAATCTGAAACGAAAGGGACAATGCTGGAAAATCTCAGCAAGTCTGGCAGCATCTGTAGAGAGAGAAAAGAGCTAACGTTTTGAGTCCACTGACTCTTTGTCAAAGCTAACAGACAGGGAGAGTGGGAAATATTTATACTGTGGAGTGAAAATGAAAGATGAATTATAGCCACAGAAACCCAGGGAAACCGGGTGCTAATGGCCACAGAAACCAAGGGGAAAGAGTGTTAATGGCAGTCCCCAGAGAGAACAAAAGATGTGAAAGGTCAAACAGCAGGGAAACTAACATCAGAGGATGAACTGTTGGTGTGAGGGGAGGGGAAGAGGGAAGCAAAGAGGAGAAAGGTGCAGGAAAGGGAAGAGGGTACCATTTCCTTGGCTTCAAACCCAGTATGCCCTCTAATAATTATTCAGAGTCCTGCTCAACCTCCATGCTCATTTAAAGATTTCTTGCAAAGTGCACCAACCGTATTAACATTTTTATAAAGCGAATCTACCTTTGAAATCCATTTCGTTAAGTCTGATTCAAAAGCAGCACACTGTATACGTACATCTCAGACAGCTGCTTTTACAAAAGAAAAAATGGGACACTCCACATTATCACAAAGGAACAATCAAAATAAATCCTCGTCAGCTTCTGTCCAAGCCAGTTGCAAAGCAGTATATTCACGCACAGCAGTATATTTCTATACACAGCAGTATACTACTTACAAACACCAAATCTTCTTTCCTGATCTTGTGAAATACCATTTGGCTGACATTGTGCCTCTGCAACGTTGGAGATGTTGGCATATCAGAAGCACTGTTGCTTCTCAAGACCAGAAGATTGGATTTATCTGTAGATGTACATAAATGAAAAATAAACTATTCAATAAAACACAGTGAGCATTACGGGATTGTGGTTCACCAACCATTTAAAACATTAACTGTAATCATTATTCTCCTTGCTGACAAGAGATGTATCTATCTTCATCGCACAAGTAACTTTCTCCCTCTTCTCTGGTCCCCAATATTCTTTCTCTCGAGAGAGGGAGGGTGGCCAGGCTCCTACTTGGACACCTCTTCCCGAATGTTAACGTTGGACAGTAGCAACATTCAAAACAAAATTTGATAAATACTTGATGATGGAGAAAAATCACAGGGCTTTGAGGAAAGTGCAGGGGAGTGGGACTAACAGGGAGCACTTTCAAAGGACTGTCACAGGTATGAAGGGCTGAATGGTCTCCTTCTGCACCCTTGATTCCATCATGCCTTCTCCTAGTGTTGATCATACATGGACACTGGGCAGCAAACTTAAATGGGCTGTGGGTTCTGTGAGCCGGGGACAGGCAAGCTTCCTCAGTATCTGCTTCCAAAATACATTTTATGCAAAGGCTACTCATTGCAGCTTTTAAACATTTCCTAATTTTTTCTCAAGGTAACTTTCTGGAGCGTGCGCGATCATTATCTTTGAAGTTCTGTTTCCTTTAAGTTGCTGCGAGGCAGAGGATATTTTCCAGCGTAAACGTGTTAACCCAATTTTTCTCAGCAGACAGGCCACCAGTCTCCCAGAAACGGTAGAGTTTAAAAACGACATATTGAGTAGAAGTTACGATTTTATTTAATTTTTAAAAACCCATTCATGATATGTAGAGCAGACTCCAAAAATGCCAAGCAAAGCAGTGAATTAAGGGTCAAAAAGTAAAGTCACTTGTCATGTGAGTGACCCTTCAAGAAAGGTTTTGTTTGACCACATGACTTGTAGCACGGCTTCAGTGATGTCATTTGTGGGTGGAGCTGGGTGGCTGCCAGGTGAGAGGGGGTTTAGTGTTTGGGTTTCATTTTCGGTTTGTTGGTTGAGACTGCCGGAAGTTTATCTGTTTTTATTATAAAGCTGTTGCAGTGAACTGAAAGCACATCGGGTGTGGCAAACTGCCTTGGTAACTATAAAGACAGAGTTGCTTTCCGGAAGGAGTTTTTAATCTGCTGGTTGGAACTGGATCAGAATCTCAGGGAAAGGACCGGTCCCATTGAAGTGTGATTACAGTCTGCTGGGCCATGCCCTTGAAAGGGGTTTTGGTTTATTGGATTTTGTATTGAATTGGAATAGCTACTAAGGGGAATTCATTAAAAGTTATATACATAGATTACTGTAGCTGTTCTGTGTTGTTTCATGTTTGCAACTGAGAACAAATTCTTGTTTGATACAGGTTAACTACATTCTTATAATAAACTTTGTTTTGATGAATGCGCCTCGGAAGTCTGATGAATCACACATGAAGTGAAGGCTTTTGTGCTCATCCTAGCCAAATTCAACATAAAAAGTTATAGATCAGGTGAACTTCATAATGCACTTTGGAATTTCTAAGCCCTGGCCCATAACACACTTGACAAAATGATGCATGCTTCTAAAAGCGCCAAATTTAAAAAAAAATCTAATTTCTTTCAACATTCACATTTCTTTGAATAAATCTTCATATCAACCAATACTACTCATTTGATTTGTGTACGCTGCAACATATATTTCTGTTTGTGAAGCTTTGAAGTCTTTCTTTTAATCATACACACTCCTCGGAACTTGCATTTCTCATTTGCTGTGAGCGGCAAATACACCATCTCACCCACCATTCTTCCTCTCTAAAATGTGAAAAATTAAGACTTGCTGCATATTCGTCCACGCTCATTTTTCCCCCGGGATCTCAAACTCCTAACCTCAATCAGTTGCATGTTCGTTCTACAGTTTTGGAAGATTAAAATCCCATGGTACACTTAACGCTGCTGCTAATCTAGTGGTTAACGGCTGATATGAATTTGACTGACAGTTTATCCTGCCTTGTAAATGTCCTTGGGATCTCGCTACAGTACTAAATAATCCTTACTGAAAGAACTGTAGTGAAACCCTATCATGGCTAACATTTCAAATAGGTGGCAGAGTATCAATCCATCTGGATCACATGGAGGGAGGGAAAACTACATAAGCAACATAACCCCACTCCAGCCAACGCGCAATTAATATTGCCCCAAAGGTCTTCTCCACTGATAACACACTGCCTTCTGACAGAATTCAATTGAGGGGATCTCTTCAGGATGCCATCAGAACCCAATTTCTATTTTAACTAGTGTCCTGACTGGGGAATCTACTGTGGTTTTCTATTTTAACTAGTGTTCTGACTGGGGAAGGGTTGAAGCCAGCAGATGGCTACAGAGGGACTGGTATTTAAACTTTTATTTTAGGGCTGAGTACAGCAAGAGTGGTCCCCCGAGACCCCAAAAGGAATATTTAGGCATTCGCTGTCCATGCAGGACACCAACGTCTGTATTGCAAGGCCCTCCTTGTAATTGGTTCCAATGCGAGGCCGCATTCCTTTGGTCTGGGCTGACAGTCTCACACTACCTGACATGCAATTCCATCCACTGACTGGGTACCTTTTCTCACTGGTTTCGGGCAGACAACTTTTATAATAATAACAATCTTTATTGTCACAAGTCGGCTTACATTAACACTGCAATGAAGTCACTGTGAAAAGACCCTAGTCGCCACATTCCAGCACCTGTTCAGGTACACAGAGGGAGAATTCAGAATGTCCAAGTTACCTGGCAGCACGTCTTTCGGGACTTGTGGTGGGAGGAAACCGGAGCACCCGGAGGAAACCCACGCAGACACGGGGAGAACGTGCAGACTCCGCACAGACAGTGACCCAAGCCGGGAATCAACCTGGGACCCTGGAGCTGTGAAGCAACAGTGCTAACCACTGTACTACTGTGCTGCTGATCAAGGACATAGACGTGGCCCACCAGAGAAAAATCCCGCTGCTGAGGTCAGGAGCGTTTAAAAATCGCCCAGCTCGCCACTGGCCGCCAGGGGAATCATCCAGTCCCGCCAAAGACTACAGCACTTAGTATGGCTCACCCATCCCAGCATCGAGGAACCCACGGCGGGGGTCAACTACAGCAGGACCAGAAGCAGGAAGATCCCGCCATTGAATTTGCAGACAATTACTGACCGACCATTACATTTACCTCAGAAATGGCTGAATATCTTTGTCAGTGGAAGCATTATATAGAAACATATACTGAAAATAGGAGTAGGCCATTCGGTCCTTTGAGCCTGCTCCGCCAGTCATTATGATCATGATGGTCATCAAATTCAACACCCTGATCCTGCCTTCCCCCCCAATATCCCTCCATCGCTTTAGCCCCAAGAGTTACATCTAACTCTTTCTTGAAATCACAAAATGTTTTGCCCTCAACTGCTTTCTGTGGTAGTGAATTCCACAGATTCAACACTCTGGGTAAAGAAGTTTCTTCTCACTTGACTCCGAAAAGATTTATCTTCAACTATGACCCCTAGATCTGGATACCCACTGGGGATATTCTTTCTGGATCTACCGTCTAATTTTGTTAGAATTTTATACATTTCTATGAGATTGCCTCTCCCTCTTCAAAACTCCAGTGAATACTATCCTAACCGACTTAGTCTTGTCAATCTGGAATCAGCCTGGTAAACCTTTGCTGCGCTCCCTCTGAAGCAAGAACATCCTTCCTCAGATAAGGACACCAAAACTGCACACAATACTCCATGTATACAGTGCCTCACCAACGACGTATACAATTGCAGTAAAACATCTCTATTCCTATACTCAAAGCCTCTCGCTATGAAGGCCAACATACCATTTGCCTTCTTTACTGCCTGCTGTACCTGCTCACTTACTTTCACAGACTGATGCACAAGGACACCAAGGTCTCACTGAGCATCCACCTCTCTCAACTTACACTCATTCAAATAATAATCTGCCTTCCTATTTTTGCCACTGAATTAGATAACCTCCACATTATACTGCATCTGCCATGCATATTCCCACTCATTCAGCCTGTCCAAATCATGCAGAAGCATCTTTACATCCTCCTCACAGATCCCCCTCCAACTCAACTTTGTATCATCTCCAAACATGGAGATAATACATTTAGTTCCCTCGTCCAAATCATTAATATATAATGTGAACAGTTGGAGTCCTAGCACCAGATCCCTATGGTACCCCACTGGTCACTACCTGCCATCAGAAAAAAATTTAACATTTATTCCAACTCTGTTTCCTGTCTGCCAACTATCTCAAGACACTACCCGTAATCCCACACATTTTAACTTTACATAGTAATCTGCCACGTGAGACATTGTTGAAAGCCTTCTGAAAGTCTAAATAAAATTCTCCCATGTCAACTCTACTAGTTACACCTTCAAAGAATTCCAGTAGATTTGTCAAGTATGATTTCCTTTTCATAAATCCATGCTGACTTTGTCTGATTGTATCATTTCCTTCAGCTCCTTACTAAAATTTGTGTTTTTCAGAACTTCCAATACATTATTCATGTCTTCCTTTGCAAAGACAGAAGCAAAGTATAAATTTAGATCCTCAGCTATTTCTTTGTTCCCCCTTATGAATTCCCCTGTCTGTGACTGGAAACAATCATTTAGGTCAATATTTTTCTCATTGCATACCTATAGAAACTTTTACAGTCAGTTTTTATGTTCCCTGTTAGCTTACTTTCAATCTTGTATTTTGCCCTTCTTAATCAATCCCTTGGTCCACCTTTGCTGAATTTTAAACTGTTCCCAATCCTCAGGTCTATTGCTATTTCTTGCTAATTTGTATGTTTCTTCTTTGAATCTAATACTATATCTAATTTCCCTCGTAAACTATAGTTTGGCCACAGTTTCCTTTCTACTTTTGCACCAAATAGGAATAAACAACTTTTGAAGTTCACCTATTTGTTCCCTGAATGCCTTCCAATGCCTGTGCACTGTCCTTCCTTTCAGTAATATTTCCCAGTCCACCATAGCCAAGTCATGCCTCATACCATCATAGTTCCCTTTATTGAGGTTCAGGACCTTGGTCTCAGAATCAACTACCTCACTCTAAAGAATTCTATCATATTATGGTCACTCATCCCCAAGGGTTCTCTCACAACTAGGTTGTCAACTAATCGCTTCTCATTGCATAACACCCAGTCCAAGATGGCCTGGTCCCATGTTGGTTCCTCAACATACTGGACCAGAAAACCATCCCATACACACTCTTGAAATTCCTCCTCTATTGTACTGAAACTAATTGACTCACCCAATCGATATGTAGATTAAAGTCACCCATAATCACAAATGTTCCTTCAGCACATGTGTCTCTGATTTCCTATCTATTGCTATTTCCAACATCAGCACTTCACTTTGGTGGTCTGTATACTACCCTTATGAATGTTTTTTGCCCCATGGTTTTTCTCAACCATATAGATTCCATGTAGTCTGTGCTAATATCTTTCTTCAATATTGTATCAATATCTTCTTTAATCAACAATGCAACTCCACCACCCTTTCCTTTCTGTCTGTCCTTCGTAAAAACTGAATAGCACTCAATGTTTAGTTCCCAGCCTTGGTCACCTTGGTGCCATGTCTCCGTAATCCCAATGATATCAAAGTCCTTTACATCTATCTGCAAAACTTCACCTTTCGGTTTTGGCGGACAGCATTTGCTAAACTGGAAGATTACACCATCGGAGCGGACTGTCTCCTTTTTGTAGCAATTCAGCAACTCTTTGAGGCTGTTGAAATTCTTCTTTGCTCCATTCAGATTGTATTCATTGTTCTCATTTTTGGTAATTAGGCAGTGTCTGCATTCAGTCACATTATCCTTCTGAAAAAAAAACAGGACAGTTCAAGAAAAACAGATCGTCATCTTGCGAATCAATATGAAGCCGGTGCCATTTCTTCCTCATGACGCCTTTAAACAATGGAAACGTTCAACTAAGAGGAGGCGAGTGAGGAAATAAAGGAGGAAGAGATGGAAGAGAAGGAAGAAAAAGAAAACAATCGCTTGGAAACAATCATATTGATCAAATGTGATCAAAACTGAATTCTGATTACACAGGGCAACTACAATCATAAATATCATAAAAATATAAAATCGCAGAATCCCTACAGTGCAGAAGGAGGCCATTCGATCCATCGAGTCTGTACTGACGTTCCAAAAGAACACCCTGCCTAGACCCATGTCCCATCCTAGTCCCATAACCCCACCTAACCTTTTGAACACTAAGGGGCAAACCCACGCAGACACGGGGTGTACGTGCAAACTCTACACAGTAACCCAAGGTCGGAATCGAATCCGGGGTCCTGGCACTATGAGTCAGCAGTGCTAACCACTGTGCTGCCCCTTAGGCAGAATATTTCCAAGAGTGAAATCTCCAAGGACAACACAGCATGTTGAAATGCAATCTGTCAGCTCTCAATCAAAGTCTATCAATTCTCTGAAGGGAAAGTTATTAGGAGAGTTTCAAGAGCCTGAGATTGGTTACTCGGTTGCTGAAAAGATTCAGTGTGCCGCCACACACGATTATTAAGAGAATAGATTAATTTAACTGAGATGCCCACAAACTCCAGAATGAAGGCTCAGAAGGTGGAAGCTACGTAATCAGTCTAGATTTGATATAAATGTCGCCACAGTCCCAGAGGCTGCGCCGCCTTCGAGAGCTGACTGGTGGTGATTTAACCCAAGGGGCGAGGTTGAGGACGTGGGGCCTTCACGGATAACATCAACCGGTGTGGGAATTGAACCCGCGCTGTTGGCTTTGCTCCACATCACGAACCAGCCGTCCAGCCAACTGAACTAACCAACACCCAGTTTAGATTTAGCTACTTCAAGAAGGTGGTAGTGCGTACACGGACTGACTGCCTTAGGTGACTGTAAAGGCAAACAGTGTGTAAATACTGATGGGAAAATTAGATGGATGCTTAGAAGAATGGGCAATGGGAAAATATTCTAACCTGCCGGTTGGTCTTATTTGATTCTGTACTTTCCCACACACAAACAACATGAACCACTATTACAAATGTACACACTTACCTCAATGGCCACTGTGAGGAAATACTTATTAAACTCCTTGGGACTACAGCGAAGAATGTAAAAGCCTTTCTGATTCCCTGCCTTCCTGAGTTTATTCACAGCAAAGTCCATCCTGTTGCAGAAAAATATTAATCCAATTATTTCTGAAGAGACAACTTCCTTTAGTATTTTGTCACTCAAAGATTTGCATATCACGAAAGGTGCGATACAGGAATTCAGAGAGAAATGAGGAAAACAATCAAACTCCTGTCTAGCGGCGATGCACAGCAGCTGGGCACCCGGATTCGAGGCCTCCAAGTCATATCCATTTTCCAACCTTCCCCAAGAAAGCCCCATATCGAATTCATGGTTTCAGTCCATGACCAAAACCTGTCAACAGTAGATAAGTTCACTTATCTCACTTGGGGCAGCACGGTAGCATTGTGGATAGCACAATCGCTTCACAGCTCCAGGGTCCCAGGTTCAATTCCAGCTTGGGTCACTGTCTGTGTGGAGTCTGCACATCCTCCCCGTGTGTGCGTGGGTTTCCTCCGGGTGCTCCGGTTTCCTTCCACAGTCCAAAGATGTGCAAGTTACGTGGACTGGCCATGCTAAATTGCCCTTAGTGTCCAAAATTGCCCTTAGTGTTGGGTGGGGTTACTGGGTTATGGGGATAGGGTGGAGTTGTTGGCCTTGGGTAGGGTGCTCTTTCCAAGTGCCAGTGCAGACTCGATGGGCTGAATGGCCTCCTTCTGCACTGTAAATTCTATGATAACTATGATTATCTCAGCAGCAGTTTCTCAAGTTGTCTATATTGATGACCAGGCACATGAGTGAATTGCCAAAGCCAAGTATAGCCTTCGACAGACTTCGAAAGTCAGTCTGGGAATGAAGATAGGCAAGTCTACCTACCAAACTGAAAGTCTATACAGAAATAGTCCTGCCACTCTGCTCTAGGCATTCTGGACATTGACTGTGTGCCAGCATCATGCCGCTTTCAACGACTTGCCCTTCAGCTGTCTTTAGAAGCTTAGATCAGATAGTAGGACAAAGGTAACAGACACCGAGGGGCTGACCCAAGGTGGCACAGCCAAGCATCCACACCAGATTGAGGCAGTCACAACTGAGATGGGCTGACCACGTGGCCAAAATGATTGCCACTCACCTACCAAGGTATATATTCTATGGCGAGCTGGAGTCTGGGGTGCGCACTCATGGTGCTCAAAGGAAGTGCCACAAGGACACACTGAAGGTTTCTCTGCCTGACATATCAGGAGTAAGGATGTTGACTTTGAGTTCTGGGAGAAATTCACTCAATATCACTGCATCTGGTGCAACAAGATAAGAAGTATGGCATCCTTCGAAAGCAAGCATTTTTAAGAGACAGAGTGAAAACACAAGGAGAGGAAATTCCAGGCCAGCAACAAGTCCAAAACTCAATGATCCATGGTATCCCATACTATCTTCAGCAGAACATTCAGGGCGGAGATCAGCCGCAATAGTCATCCACCTACCATGGGAACCTTACCAAACACCCCAGATGACGAACATGGTTATCTTCGCCTCGGAGGACAAACAAAGAGACCATGATGGTGCCATCATTGCATTGAGCCAGAAAGTGGGTTTGGGTTTGAAATTCATTACATCATACAGGTGCAATGAGAGGCCACCTGCTTCTGCCTCACAGGATCAGTAGTTCTATTCATTTTAATGGGTTCAGAAGGTTGGGCTAGTGTGGGAATTTACAAAATCCTTACAGTGCAGGAGGCCATTCGGCCCATCGAGTCTGCACTGACCCTCCGATAGAGCACCCTACTTAGGCCCAATCCTCTGCCATATCCCGGAATCCCACCCAACCCACGGGCACTAAGGGGCAATTTATCACGATCAATCCACCTAGCCTGCACATCTTTCGACTGTGGGAGGAAACAGGAGCACCCGGGGTAAACCCACGCAGACACGGGGAGAAAGTGTAAATGCCACACAGACAGTCACCCGAGGTCGGAATTGAAGCCAGGTCCAGACGCTGTGAGGCAGCGGTGCTAACCACTGTGACGCCCCTTGACCCAGTGCTCTCAAATCCTGTAAAAAGCGCAGCGAACTGGGTACAGCTATTGGTAGTCACAATCTTATTTTTAAACCAGTTACATTTTTTCCACAAGAGCGGAGATCCAAATGGTGTGTCACCGGGGAGGGGGGGGAGAACCAGCCTCAGGAGCAAACAAGTCTGCAGTTCCGTTCTGTTACTCACTTCTGAAAAGGTTATAGCCAGTGACAAAATTGACATTGAGTTTGACTAATTCAGTGCATCTCTCAAATAGCAAATGGAGCAGGTTATAAGGTCACATACAATTTTAGCATTTTCACTGCACATGGATTGAAAAGGCAAAGTAAAATGCTGAAAAACTAGTTCTTATTAAATGTTTCTGCTGGATTCAAAGCATTCAAAGTTTTGCCCTTCACCATTTTTGTTTAGAAATACAATGGGAAAATTGGTCTTGTGGGAACGGTGACGAAGCAGCAATTACTGCCCCTGCAGCTTCCTGATAGTTAGCCACAATTACTCTTGCACTTAGGACCAGGACTTGGCATTTATATTCATTTCTCTTCTCTTAGACATTAGAATCTGGTCATCAAGAGACAGCGCCACACAAATTTGAATTAGGCGTAGACATGCCAAAACACTAATGGGAATTTACAAGGTGCGAGCGTGGCCACTTGGGGGCAGCACTAATTCAAGAATCAAACAGAGAGCAAAACTACAGTACAGTATGCAACTTTGAGTTCTCTGCTCAAAGGCAGGTCCAGCCCACAGCACCATGGCCACCATCTAGAGTAGGGAAAGGAGGCAGGTAATTTACACTAAGTTTTGAAGTGGGTTATTTTCGTTCAAAAGGCGACATATACAGGTTGTAAAAGTTATTCGCAAGTAAGTGATATAAAGATAGCGTAAGTTTATTTTTCAAAATATAAGAGCTAAAGTAAGGAAAAGAATTGGATCAGGTCTGAGAAAAGAGCACTTCTGAGAAATGGGACGAAACAAGATCCAGATCAAAGGGAAGGAACATATTTAAGAAAACACTGAAGCCTGTGTGAAGGGCTAGCTGTAGAGATCGCCCAGAGGACAGCATGATAGCAAGTCAAATCTCCCAGAAGAGAGTCTGGACAAGGACAGACTTGGAGAACCAGTTGCCGTCCGCCTCACAGGGCACCCTAAGAATTTGTGGGAAAATTACTGGAATTCGAGGGAGTTAAAAATCAAAAAGGATTGTTGTCAAGTGGAAAAGGACAGGTTAGCTCTGAGTATAGTTTGAGTTAAGATCGTTTGGAACACTTTTAAAATACTTTAAGCTGTGTGAAGCCCTTCTTGTGTTTAAATGTAACTTTTTCAATGTTCTTTATTTTCTAATAAACATTTATAAAATATCACAAATTAGGTGGAAATGTAATTTTTCCAAATTTCAGAACATTTTGGCAACGGCTTCAAGATTCCCTTTGGGACTTGGGCAGCTTGATATTTGTCATCAGCCAGGCCTTAATAACATTTGGTGAATCTTTGCGGAATAATAAAAGAATCATTCCTTGATTGGCTTTGAATTGATGAATTTAAAGGCAATGAGAGTGAGGGAATACTGAACCCGGAGTGGTATTGTGAGATTTTGAAGTTGGAGATCGCAATATGGCTTTGACAATTGTTAAGACTTGCCTGGGATTATAAGATATAACCTTGGCTGGTATACAAAAACTTGGTTAATAGCATTAGCAGGGAAGTTATAACTAGGATTACCGGCAACGGTTAGAAAATTAAATATAATTGGAGGTATTGCACAGCATTTGAAATTGAAAGGAATACCTGAGAGACTGAATTCTCCAATGGCGAGTCATTGGAATGGGCTCAGATTCAGTTACAAATGAAAAACACTTGAAGCGGAAGGAAAAGAAAAAGGAGGACGAAGGGGTAGAGAGGAAAAGGAAAGAGGTTTAGTGCTTAACAGGAACAGGAAGAAAGGCTGGAGAGAGGGAAAAAAACAAGAGAATGAGACAAAAGAAGACAAGAAAACGAATTGGAAAGGATGAAATTAGAAAAAGAGAGAGCGAAAAAGAAGAGAGAATTCCACTAAAAAGGCTGGCAGTTAAAAAAAAGGCACATTAAAAGGTGGAGGACATATTTCCAGATAAGAATTCAGTTTAAATTTGTCCGAGCTCTTGCAACGTTTGAGGAAAGAGATGTAGAAACATTCTTTATCTCATTTGAGGAGATAGCTAAACAGATGAAAAGCCAAAAATAAATCTGGACAGTGCTCTTACAGAGTAGGTAGTCCGAATGAGATATATGCATCACTATCAGAAGAAATATTGGGGAAGTATGATGCAGTGAAGAAGGCAATTCTGTGTGCACAGGAGTTGGCTCCAGAGGAACATGCACAGAAATGTTGAAATATGAGAAAACAGCCGGGGCAGACTTAGATTGAGTTTGGAAGAGTCAAATAAAGTAATTTTGACAGGTGAATAAGAGCATTAAAAGTAGAGGTAACCTGAAGAGATGTAGTTCACATCCATTAACACATTCTGCCTGCATGCCGCTATCAGCAACCTCTTTAGCCCTTAACACGACCATTAACAGTTTGCCCCGAGCCCTAAACATCTTTGTCCAATCTCTCCTAGCTCATATTTATCGCTGATCTACTTTGTTCCATCTCCTATTAAACAGTATATAATCCATCATATTTCTCCCTCTGTTTAGCTCTGAAGAAGTTGTACGAGCTCGAAACGTTGACTCCGTTTCTTTCGCCACTGATGCTGCCGGACCTGCTGAGTTTTTCCAGCATTTTCTGCAGAAAAGCAATAATGCCTTCAAAGGTTACAACTGATATTTGAAAACAAATTCAATGATAGTAACCAGCAATTTGCAGTTCGGAAAGTCATTTCGTTACATCTTTTATCTACGGTGAATTACCTTTTGTCGAACATTGCACAACGTCACATCTTTGCTTATTTCTTTGACCTAGTTTTCTTTCCCCCTCCCTGGCCCCATTTCATTCCCAGACTCAAGTGACCTGGCAATTTAAGTCTCCCCTTGTTTTCAGATTATCCACAACCACAGTCTTCATTATTTCCAGAACATGTACTGACCCTCTGAGATCTCTGCGCTTATCCAATTCTGGCCTCTTGAACACCCTCAATTTTAATGTCTCTCGGGTTCGTGTCCTAAGTTTTGAAACTCCCTCTCTAAACCTCTCCACCTTTCTGCTTCACTCACTCACTTCCTTAAGATGCTCCATAAAACCCACCACTTGCATCAAGTTTTTGGGTCACCTACCCTCATACGCCTCTGTGTGGCTAGGTAGCACCTTCCCATAAAGTACCTTGAAACATATTTGGTTCACGTTACTCCAAAAATGCAAGCTGGTGTTGAATCAGCACTAACTAGTCCATTTGCAGCCTTAACTTCTAGCCGTGTGACTTGTGATGCATGCAGGAAACTGGTACACATATTGTGTTATAAGTCTCTAAATCAGTAATGGGTTTAAATGTCTTTGTTAGAGCATGTATATATCTGGTTCAGGGGCTGGTTTAGCTCACAGGGCTAATTGCTGGCTTTTAAAGCAGACCAGCAGCACGGTTCGATTCCCGTACCAGCCTCCCCGGAGAGGCGCCGGAATGTGGCGACTAGGGGCTTTTCACAGTAACTTCATTGAAGTCTACTCGTGACAATAAGCGATTTTCATTTCATTTCATTTCATATAGTCATTTTTTAAAAATCCTGGGGTGGAATTCTCCAACCCCCGGGAATCAATTCCGCCCCTGCCGTGTCCCGAATTCTCCGCCCCCCCGAGACTCGGAGGGGACGGGAATCGCGACGCGCCGGTCGGCGGGCCCCCCGCGGCGATTCTCCGGCCCGCGATGGGCCGAAGTCCCACGGCTGACAGGCCTCTCCTGCCTGCGTGGTTTAAATCACCTACCTGACCGGTGGGATTGGCGCCATGGGTGGGCTCCGGGGCGATCTGACCCCGGGGAATGCACCCACGGTGGCCTGGCCCGGGATCGGGGCCCACCGATCGGCGGGCGGGCCTGTGCTGTGGGGGCACTCTTTTTCTTCCGCCCCTGCCATGGCCTTCACCATGGCGGAAGCAGAAGAGACCCCCTCCCCTGCGCATGCGCCCGTATGATGTCAGCAGCTGCTGACGCTCCGGCGCTGCACGGACTTACGCCGGCCGACAAAGTCCTTTCGGCCCCGGCTGGCGTGGCGCCAAAGGCCGTTCACACCAGTCGGCGGAGTGGGAACCACTCCGGTGCGGGCCTAGCCCCTCAATGTGGATTCACCGCACCTTTGTGGTTCACGCCAGTCTGACACACCGGGACCCCCCGCCCCGCCGGGTAGTAGAGAATCCCGGCCCTGGTTTAAAAGAAAGGCAGACACTGTGACTGAAAAGGTGCAATCAAGATTTTGTAAAAGTGAGATCATCGTTATTTCAAATCATGCTTATGTTTAAAAGGAGAGGCAGATGGGTTTTTGTTATGATTTATGGGGAGTAGATAATTAGAGAAATTGGGTGGGATTCTCCGTTGGCCAACGCTGAAATTGCAAAACGGGATTGGGTGGGGAATATGCTCCGATGAGCCGAATGCCAATTTGACGCCAAATCGCAATTCTCCGACACCTTGACATTGGTGTCAATACGGTCCAGAGCACACATACAGTAAACACCGTTTGCATGTCATTAGCGGGCCTGACCCGGTATTCTTCTCCCCAATGCTCTGCCTCCAATGGGCTGAGTTCCCAAAGGCGCGGTTCACTTGTGCTTTTAAAAATTGCGAAACTGGCATTGTGGCTGCTGAGAGAGGGGGTACGGAACATGTCCAACATCTTTATATTTTGCTGACGGTTGTGCCGCTGGCTGGGGTGGGACTGCTTCGGCCAAGGCCGGGGGGAGACCAGGATGTGGGTTGGAGTGGACGGGCATGGAACACCATTGCCGCAGCCAGCGAGGCAGCCATGCAGCTGAACACGCCGCTATCAGTCCACTGTGAACTTAGGGCTGTTTCCTGACAGGATTTTTCTCTCTCTCTCAAAGCTGTCTTTAAAAGGAATTCCTTTATCCAGGTGCTGGCAAGTAATCCTGTGTTTGCTAACTTCATTTAAAAGTGGGATTTGACCTGTGATGGGGTTTGCTTGATTAGAGATAAAGAAGGTGTTAAAAGTGTTTCAATTTATTGTTAAGCATTGTTTAACTGGTAATTTAAAGCTATATCTCTTGTGTTGTTAATAGTTTATAATATGTTAATAATAAAATTAGTTTTAACACACAATATGTGTGCCTGGAAACCCTCCTGGAGCAAAGTATCCTTTTCCCGCAGTTTTACAAATTACAAAAAAGGGGATTGGGATTCCTGTCCTGAGCTAACTGTCGGGGTCTGGTCCGGGCTCGTAATAGACTGAAAGTCCAGGTAGAGTTAGAGGGGGATGAGAAAGGATAGGAAAATGCAGCAGTCCATCATTCTCTGCTGGATGAACACTACAACGGACATTGGGAATTTGCTGCTGTATACCGGGGGTGTGAACGCATCCCGACAATGAAGCACTTTGCTGACGTGTCAACCAAAACTGGCTCATAATGGTACTGTCCCCCTTCACTGTCTACACCAGTCAGCTTCATGCAAGAGGTTCCTTTTTAATACTTTCACGCACACAGCCCAAAGAGTCAGCAAACGGGTTTAAGAACAGGTCACACTCTCCAGCTTGGATATGCAATATTTGACCTGCAATATTTTTACTTGAAATAGTTCGGCACTTACGCAATGGGCCCATGACAGTTGCTCTGAATGTTCTCCAACAACCGAGGAGGTGCAACCTCTTTACAGAGGTAGTGATGAGCATCTGTAGTCAGCCTATAATATCCATCGATCAGCGAGACGAATGAGAAGCCTTCTTTCAGGGATGGAAACTCTACTTCCTATTGAAGGAAAGAAAAGCAAACTGAATAAGAAACTAGAGATACACAGCACAAAAACTTTTAAAGAAGAAAAACAACCTTTCATGAGCTCTTTTTTACTAAACGTCCACCGAAGAGGTTGAGGTTGCTTTCCGGAGAAGCACAGGGCAGAGCAAAAGCGGTCCCAAGGTAAAGAGAAAGGGAAATTATTGAAAGTGAATTAACAGTGTAAACGCTGAACTCTGCTCCCGAAATATTGGGCAGATAGCCCCACTTAAGCCTGACATTGTGGGGAATTTTAAACCATGACAACTTTGATCTTAAAAACACTCTGAGTCACTCATTCCATTCACACCCACCCTCAATCGGAATTTTTATTTTTTACATGGGTATGCCCTTGAACTGCGTGGCTTGGTTGGCAGGTAGGCAGTTAAGAGTCAACACCATTACTGTGGATCTGGAATCATAAGTGGGCCAGCCAAGCTAGGAACAGCAGATTATCTTTCCGAAAGGGCATTAGTGAACCCGATCTGTTTTGGGGTTGACAGTTCTGACTCTATCCTGACCCCAGGCCATGGAGGGGAAATTGCGTGCATCGGCAGCACCTCTTACCTGGGCGGGTCCAGAAATGTCCCCGACTCAAGCCACCCGCATCGGTAAGGGAAATACAATGGAAAGTTACAGTCCGTAGAGGTCAAGGAAGGAAACGGCCATAGAAAATCCATCAATCAAATCAGCTAGATAGCCAGGCACCTGCTTCATAAGACCAAGACTGGGATTTCCTGCCCTTCCTAGGCAGGATCGTCTGGCCAAGGAAACGTCCACTTTCGGTGGGACTGGAAGACCTTGGTGTCAGGTGGGGCTGGAAAATCTCGGCCATAGATTTATTCATCACATTCCCAGTCGGGAATTCAGAAAGGAATTTACTGGAGATAACAAATAATATTTGAGACACTCAAGGGCAGCACAGTGGTGCTGTGGGTTAGCCCCGCCTCCTCACGGTGTCGAGGTCCCAGGTTCGATCCCGGCTCTGCTTCACTGTCCGTGTGGAGTTTGCACATTCTCCCCGTGTTTGCGTGGGTTTCGCCCCCACAACCCAAAGGTGTGCAGGTTAGGTGGATTGGCCACGCTAAATTGCCCCTTAGTTGGAAAAAACAAATTGGGTAGTCTAAATTTATTTAAAAAATGAAAAAAATATATATTTGAGACACTCACGGGAAATTTAAACAGACCCTGAACAGTGCACTGTACAAAGCGGAGTCATGATGCCACCATAGTCTGGTTACGCACCCTCAAGAAAATACTCGAGATGGAAACATTATCACATAACGGCTCTGCACCTTTACATGGTGTTTCCCCTTACTCAACTTTGAGTTGAGGAATGTCGTGCCTCTTGATTGCACTACTGTACAAATGTGTGCTAGTGCCAAAGGGTCGGTGGGCAGGTTAAGAAAGAAGGGCTCAGTCGTAAGTTGCGTCTCAGTTCCGCACGTAGGCTGACAAAGGAGATAGCCTACAGCACAGGAAGAGCTGCAGCGCTAACCATGGAGCGTTGGCTGGCCCCAGGAAAATTCCAAAGGTTGCAGTGTAGGAATTTCAACAAGCCCTTTGCCGATGCTGAAGTGGAGGTGGAGTGTCCAGCCACAAGGTGGAGCCGCCATTTTTTAGAGGTTGCCCCCTTCCAAGGATGACAAATAACTATGTGAAAGGACTGGGGAGGAACTAGTGCTTTTTGTACAATGGGTCCCCTTGTTCTATTACAGCATATTTCTGCCTTATTCAACTTGCACTAAATCGAAGAGGGGACATTACATTGGAAATTTAGAAGTATTTTAAGTATGTTGTTAGTCTTACGTTTGAAAGAAAACAAACAGAGAAAATAACACCTGATGTTGTGTAAAATCTGAATTATGTTGCCCTTACCAAAGTCTTGTTGTCTTGTCTGTTTATGGTGACTATTCTGCCCTCAGAGGAGCCATCTTTGCTTGCTTGTTTGATGCTGACGTTGATGATTTCAGGAAAATCGCAATAAGGTTGTAGATCCTGTCAACAGATACAAACATTATGATGGCGGAGCCTTACAGCCGGTCAGCTGGAAATCAACCAGCTTTCTTGAATTGGCGTACCATGAAAAGAAAACCTAAGATCTTTCAGATTTTCCAATTAAGAGGGAAACTAGGTAAACACATGAGCGGGAAAGGAATAGAAGATGTGCTGATTACGATAGTTTGAGTGGGGCAGAGGAGGCTCATGTGAAATTTTAACACTGGCATCAATCAACTGGGTCACATTAGGTGCTGTGCATTCTACGTGTCACAGAATCAGAGGATTTACAGTGCAGAAGGAGGCCATTCGACCCACCGAGTCTGCACCAGCCCTTGGAAAGAGCACTCGATTTAAGAACAGACCTCCACCCTATCCCCATAACCCAGTAATCCCACCTAACCTTTTTGGACACGCAGGGCAATTTAACATGGCCAATCCACCTAACCTGCACATCTTTGGACTGTGGGAGGAAACCGGAGCACTCGGAGGATACCCATACAGACATGGGGAGAACGTGCAAACTACATTCAGACAATCACCCGAGGCCAGAATTGAACCCGGGTCCCTGGCGCTGTGAGGCAGCAGTGCTAACCACTGTGCCACGGTATCTATGAACCTATGAGCAATCTCAGTTGATCTTGCTTAATTTTCCTCCATAAGCTCCATCAACAAGTCACAGTCACCTAACATAAATCCATAAATGTTTCTTATCTCAACATCGAAAGATAACCTTCTACTATTTATTTTGTGTGAGAAATATGCAACATTTAAAGAACCTACATGTTAGTCAACAATTTGGTTATTCTGTATTAACAGGTGGCAGCTAATGATCTAAGGGGAATAAGAACATTAGGCATAAGAGCAGGTGTAGGCCACTCAACCCCTCGATCCTGCCCTGCCATCATGATTAACCCTCTGCCTCAGCTCCACTTTCCTGCCCTATCCCCACAAGTCTCCATTCTCTTGGCGTCCAAAAACACCAGTCTTGCATATACTCAATAATTTAGCATCCACAGCCCACTGGCGTGGAGAATCCCAAAGATTCACAACCGTCTGAGGGAAAGCATTTCACCTCAGCGTAGTCCGAAATGGTTGCCCTCTTGCACCGAGGCCACAACCTTCTGTCCGGGACTCTTCAGATAGGTGAAATTTTCTGACAGCATCTATCACGTCAAATCGCCTATACATTTTATGCACCTCAACACAATCAGCTTCCAAACGTTAAAGAATGTTGGTTCTTTCTACTTTGTAAAACCTCGTAACGACTAACAGTCTCAATCCAGGAATTATTCTAGTGAACCTTAATTGCAACCCCTCCAAGGCATGCATGTCCTTCACTGGAGATCAAAGCTGTGCATAGTACTTCAGTTGTGGTCTCACCAAAGTCCTACATAATTGCAGCAAGACACCTTAGGCAGGATTCTCAAATTGCCGACGCCAAAATCGCGTTCAGCAATCGGGTGGAGAATCCCCATTCACGACCGAATCGGGGGCGGGGCCGCTTTCACGATGCTCCGCTCCTTCCAAAGCGCCGTACTCGGAGAGTACACCATATCGACGGCGTATCCAGATATTGCCTAAGGCCCAACCCCCGATACTCCCCCCCTGACCGGCCGAGTTCCCGCCGGCATCGATCGTGTGTGGTCTCATCCATCAGGAGCTCGGCGTGGCGGCTGCGGACTCGGACCAGTGCCGCCACAGTCGGGGAAGGGCCGATCCGCGGGCAGGAGGGACTTTGCCAGGGGTTGGGGGCACTGTTGGGGGGTGGTCTGGGGCATGCGAGCCGGCCAAAGGGGAGGCACTATTTCACAGGCTGGGTCCGTGAGAGGCTGCCGCCACCTTGCACGGTGCTGCCACTGAAGGCCGCCGCCGTGCGCATGCGTGGCCAAGGTTCCGGCAATTCTCTGGGCCATATTGGCAGCTAGAGCCGGTTGCTCTACACTGCCTTGATGCTAGCCAAACGGAGGATCGGTGGCTGTTTTATGCCATTTTCTCTGTCGTAAAACGCCACCGTTCTCACGAATGGGGACATAGCCTCAAAATCGGAGAATCCAACCCTTTATTCTTATCCCCTAACCCCCTTGCAATCAAGGTTAACCTACCACATATTTTCTTAATTATTTGCTGTATGCGCAAGTTAAACCTATTGTGTACAATATTATCCAAAAGTCTGCATATCAACATTTACTAGTTTCTCAACATTACAAAATGTTTTTTGCTTTTCTATGAAAGTAAGCTAAGTCAGTGATACAGATTGCAGATAGCCAAGGCCTAGGCACTGAGCCTTACACTACTTACAACTTGAAACCACATCGACGACCTGTTTTTTTCTATACTTACCGCTTTCCGTCTGTTAGCCAATTCTCAACTCAAGCTAATACATTATGCCCAATCCTAAAATCCGGAGGCCTGAATTTTCCGGATGGTTAGGTCTCGTTTCCCACCATCTGAAGAGTCGACGAGGAACACCATCGCTGCCCCGCAGCCAATTAATGCTCCAGGCTGAAGGCACGATTTCCTCCTTTTACTCGGGACCTGAGAGAGCTGCGGGCCAATCTGTTTGGCTGGCAGCTCTCCATTCGCCACAGCGGATAGAAGAGGAAGTCCCTGAAGATCCCAGGAGGTGAGGCTGGGAACAGGAGGCCCACTTAAGTTCAACGGGTGCCAAGGCAGAGGGGACAGGAAAGGCCTTCTGTGAGGATGGGGATTAGCAAAAGGGGGATGATCGGGGTCAAGGGGGAAGAGGTCAGGCGGTGGGGAGGGAGGTCCAGAGGCCACTGGACCTTTGTGAGGGCGCCCGGTTTTAGAAAGAGAATTCTGATGGAGGTGCCAATTCCGCCCCTCCATGCCCCCAGTCATGCTACTCGAGGTGCAACGTTGTTGTTTTTCGAGCTTCCCCCACGGAGGTTCAATCTTCCTGCCGGCCTAAAATGAGAGGCTGGGTGGGAAATGGTCCTTAAATGGCCGTTAATTGGGCCATAATTGGGGCCTTGCCCACCCCAACATAAAACCATTATGCAGCGGGGTGGGTGAGAACCTGGAGGAAATCCTGTCCCTTCAATTTCACACCTTCCTACCGAAAGACTTGCCAGAGGGGGAGTGTATAATTCTGGCACTAATCTTGTGGAATACAGCCACTTAATCAGGACATTGCCTGGGGCCTGCCCCCCGATGTTCCACCCCATGAAAGAGGGGGTGAGGAGGCAGAGGAAAAGTTGGGGGGGGGGGTGCAGAAATCGGGGCAGCTGTTCAGAATGATGCCCTGATCTCGGAGGAGTCAGTCTTGCTGGTGAGCTCAGCTCCCCTGTGCAGGAAATTTCTCTAACTATGCCCTAAAAGGGTAGAACCCCCCCCCCCCCCCCAAATGGCTAAGTCCATTGAATGGTGGTGTCAGTCTCAGCACTGCAGCCAATGAGAAACACCCTCGCCAAACCCGCTCAAAACCAAACCAAATGTTTCTGGTGAATCAAGCTCAATGCCTGAGTGAAGAAATTTCTCCTCAGCTCAGTCCTAATGTGGTTTCCTTTGTGTTGCTTATTTCAGGATGGTTGGCGTAGTGTTTACAAAGACCACAAAATAGCTTGAACATAAACAAAGCTATGATTTTATTTACACTACTAAACTGTGATTCGACACGTAGTCTTTAAGAATACACAATTGATCAATAACATCTAACTACACTCATCTTCTGCTAATATCACCCCTGGTATAAACTATAATCTAACCTTACTTACACCATCTGCTCTTCTGACCTTCACTAGCTATCTCCTACATACCTCCTCCCCGAAGGCCTAGCATCACTGCCTTATATAGTTGTAACTGTAGCACCCTCTAGTGGCTACTCTTGGCACTACATTAACCTTTGCAATGCTGCTAGTTATATAATGCCACACTAAATGGCCTACCTCTTATTCTGAGACTGTGCCCGCTGGTTCTGTTTACACCTTGTCAAACTGTGGAAAAACATTAAATTTTCGATGAGATCACCTTACATTCTTTGAAACTCTAGAGAATACAGGCCCACTTTCTTCATCCTATCCCCATGCAACGATCTCACCATCCCAGGTGAAGCTCGGTTGCACTCTCTCTGTGGTAAGTACATCCTTCCTCAGATAAGGAGACCAAAACTGTCCAGAATACTTGAGGTGGGGTTCTCATCAAGGTTTAGAAGTGGTTCAAGTTAGATTTGGGGGTAAGTAACTCGACACAGTAAGTAGATTCATCGTAGGTTGAGCACTGAATCCATTAAAGGGTAGCCTAATTGCCCACCCCCTCCATAATAACAGGTTGCAATAATTCTGTGAGGTCTTTTACATGGCAAACTGAAAGGAGACTGAATGATACACAGTGCTACGAAACTGCAGGGAGAAAATTAGCCCAAGGCACCCAATCGTAAAGGCGTTGGCTCACTCAACAATAGAATGCAAGTTCCCAGCAGCAACTCTCCACACAAGTGAACTCTTGACATTAGCACACAACAGGAAGCGATGCCAAATGGACCCCTGCTCAGCCCCCAGAGAAACAGGAAGAGAACGGGGAAAAATACTTTGAGATGCTGTCTCACATCCCAAGTAGCCAGTTACAGAAATGCATGAAGAGAGATACCAAAACAACATTTAAAAAAAGAAATTAAAAACACACGTTAAATCTGTGTGCTAAGATTAGTCAATTGGCATGTTTTTGTAAGGGTGTTGTTTGGAAAGTCCAACCTTCTCTGGAACATTTGTGTCACGATCTTGGTACCCATCTCGGTTTCATCATTCAGACATTACGCATTCACTAAAGGTCATTCCCCCCCTCCCCTCCGAGTGAGACTAACTCTCTGCAAAATGTCAGGAAAATTGACAGGGCACTCAATGTAGGTGGCAGAGGGATTAGTATGGTTGTTGGCTCACTCACATCAAGCTCTGGAAGGTTAGCAGGATCTAGCAAGCAAGTGTAATGGAACCATGCGCATTAGTCCCAACTTGTTTTTGTGCAATTTTCATTCTGTTTCATTCACACTAGCTGCTGATCGCAGTTACTTTCTCTAGAGCTGCTAGTGGCCTCTTAAGGGCCTTTTCCCACCCAGCCTCAAATTCTTAGTTTGGTGGGCAGATGATCTATCGGAAATTAAACTCTGTTCGATCTCGGGTAGAAACGAGGAGGGAGTTACTGTTGTGTTCTTTGTGTTGTTCTTCAGGATGGTGAAGGTTGTAGCATTGACAAAGAACAGCAAGCATTGTTTAACAAACAAAGCTAATTTATTACACTACACTTAATTAGATTTGAACATTTACTAAGGAATTATATTAGTAAATATGGGCAGCACAGTACATAGCGGTTAACACAGTTGCTTCACAGCTCCAGGGTCCCAGGTTCGATTCCCGGCTTGGGTCACTGTCTGTGCGGAGTCTGCATGTTCTCCCAGTGTCTGCATGGGTTTCCTCCGGGTGCTCCGGTTTCCTCCCACAGTCCAAAGATGTGCAGGTTAGGTGGATTGGCCATGCTAAATTGCCCTTGGGTGTCTAAAAAGGGTGGGTGGGGTCACAGGAATAGGGTGGAGGCATGGGCTTTAAGTGCGGTGCTCTTTCCAAGGGCCGGTGCAGACTCGATGGGCTGAATGGCCTCCTTCTGCACTGCAAATTCTATGATCTAAAGAATACACTACACTTGTACAATACTAAACTATGCTATCAGCTAAACTATCTGACATCTACTCAGTCTGACTTCTTTCTACTCTCTCCTGTGTCTCCCATCTCTTGCCTGTCTCTCTCTCTCTCCCAGAAGTAAAATGCGGCATGCGATATTTACATAGTTGCTCTATAGCACGATCTAGTGACTAGGGTAGTAACATTACATTAACTCTTTATGTTCCTTACAATATCCACATATTGTGACAGTTACCTCCATTAGAAGCCCCCATCTGACTTGGAGGCACCCTCCCCTGTGGATCCAGCGACCTCTGGACCCCCCCCCCCCCCCCCCCCCCCCCCCGCTCCTCAATCCTGACCTATCGCCCCAAACAGCGACTGCCCCTCTCGCGACTACCAAGGCTTTCCCTAACCCACTCTCCCGCCTCCTCTACCCGATCCCTGCTACTTACCTTTCCTCCAGCTCCCAGTGCTTAGTTCTGGGCAACTGGCTGCAGTGCCCCGTCTGGCCACTGCAGCGCTGTTCCTGGAATGGCCGGGCAGCTATTCAAGATGGGACTTCCTCCAAGTGACGGATGGAAGTTCTGCCGTCTGCCAATCAAGCATTAGAGTGTGAAATGGCATCGGGCCTGCTGGAGTTGGCGGGAACGTGTTCCCCACCGACTCTTCACCCTGAAAATTCTAGCCTTTGTCTTTTACCTAAGCATTTTGTTCCTCGTATTGTGGGCATCCTCTCCATGTGCTGCCGTGTCTTGCTCTCAGGAATCTCCTGCCTAAAATTCTCTGCCTCTCTCTCTCTTTGCAAATGTTCTCATGATCCATCTCCAAAACATGCTTTTGATTCTTAATTTCTGTTTTTCTGGCTAGCAATTCAGGTTCCATTTCTTGTATAGCAAGGTGCCCTGGGAAATCTGTCATGCTGAAAAACTGTATTTACTGAATAGCAATAAAAAAAGATATTTAAATAGAAATAATGCACCTGTACAAAGAGAATAAAGTAGGTCAGCAGTAAAATATATTATTGCCACTAGAAGTAATGCTGGAAGCAATTTTCAGTTTAGCTCTTGCTGCGTGATAATGCACATGGTTATTTTGAACATTTTAAACAAGGTGCTGGACAGATGATTCATCCTGTGGTTCTTACTGATGGTATATAAAAGGCACGTCAGATAGAAATGCTTTCTATTCAAAGTATACTCCCTGTTTTTTAGAACAAAATAATGGATGTTCTTTTATTATTAAATTTTATTATAAGAGCTTTTATTATTTTAGTGAAATGATCAATCTGGCATGGAGATCCCTCTCAGTTGGGTGCCTTCTATTCAAAATGTGCTTAAATCAAACAGCGGGGCAGGATTTTCCATTTTGGGTGGGGACATAGATGTCGGAGTCAAATGCAACGTCTGACCCTGCCCCTCACCCGACATTAATTTCGATTGGATTGGCCAGTTGGTAGCCAGAGGATGGGCTTGCTGCCAATTAAGGATGACAATGAAGGAGGGCAGCACGGTGGCACAGTGGTTACCATTGCTGCCTCATGGCGCCGAGGTCCCAGGTTCGATCCCAGCTCTGGCTCACTGTCCGTGTGGAGTCTGCACATTCTCCTGTGTTTGCGTGGGCCTCACCCCCACAACCCAAAGATGTGCAGGGTAGGTGGATTGGTCACGCTAAATTTCCCCTTAATTGGAAAAAATGAATTGGGTACTCTAAAAAATGTATTTTTAAAAAAAAACACAAAATAAAAGGATGTCAATGAAGGGACAGGCAAGGGTAAGTGAGGGCACCTCCATTTCGAGGTGCCTGGTCAAAGCCTGGAAAAGATTTTAAATGGAAAATGGCCGCACTGTGGAAGGGTAGCCACTGCCAGTTGCCAGCACGTTTACAAGGACTGTTAGAGTGGCGTCGCCCTCAGTATTTTTCTTAGTCCCTCTCACCACTATGGAGAAGTGCCTATTCGCCGCCACTCGTTATGCTCTCAGTGCTGGATATTTTAGACCCACTACATGAAGGGCGGTGGCAGGGTTGGCTGTTGTGCAATATTCAATACTGTTCACTTGCTTCCAACTTTAAACAATATAGTTCACAGAGCATGAAACCAGCTGGGAGTGTGGCTTACTGAAAGCAGTTGGTGTATCAGAATTCTTTTGACATGTACAAGTTGGTCCCCTATCCTTTCTTTGTTTCAATCATTTCAGGTCTGATGAATATTCACGTTAAGCATTGTTGATCCAGTACATCTCTTGCACTACCTTCAAAATTGTACAGGAAGTCCAGAGTTTAAAAACGGCATCCCGATCTCGCGCTACACTGGGGGGTTCCAACGAGCGGAGCTCCCTTGTGTACATAACAGGGCTGTGCCCGGCCTTGGCCGTACATCCCCCACTGAAACCCCTCATACAACGAGAGTTACATTGAAAAGCCATTTGTTTCTCGGCGCTGCGAGCGCTGGGAAACACGCGACTAAATGCGCTCATTATGGGGCTTGTTCCTATTTGGCAGAATTGAGCCCTTGAACTTTTAAATCAGTTTGCTATCTCTCAAAGGAACGGAACCTTCTTTGCCAGGGAATTTACGAAGCAGAGTTGTATTTAAAGTAGTTCTCAGAAAATACCGAAGAAAAAGTGTTCTCGCTTAATCACTCCAAAGAAGCTTGATGGAGTTTTGTCACATTGATACGTGACCAGTACATAAACTTGAAATAGTTTGAGTGTTAGACCCAATTGTTATGACAGCATAATCTATTATTATATTTCCACCACCATGATTGCTCTTCACATTATTTCAAATCTTGCTTCTTTCTATTGCATATTTTTTTTTCCCTGTGCATGCCGAATCACACCCAGTTGACCTTTCATTCATATATGCAAAGTAAAAGACTTTCTGGTATTTCAAACCGAACATGGCACTCAAGGTGTGGTTTCATCTGAGCTTCTATGACTTCTAATGTACTGTTCCTGGCTACATAGCAATTTCAAGCCTATTAGTTTAAATTGATCCCATTTATGTGCATTTATGCTTGCTTTAATTATGTTTAGTGCTATGTTTGTTCTAATAAAACTGTCGTAATAAATGGAGGAACCCTGGCAAAGCATTGCTGCTGTTGGTCTCAAAAACACCTGAAACCTGGCAAATCTAGTAGCAATCATTATACTCACTTTAACCTTAACTTAATTTGAGTGCTTCCCATTCATTAGACGGAACTGGTACAAACAGAAAACAAAAATCATAAACCTGCAAAAAAGGTAGAAGTACTTGAAATATGCAGCAGGTCCGTCAGCATCTTTAAAGAGAAAATGGAAAGACTACAGTGTTGCAAAGTGTTTTACAGCTAATCAATCAAATAGTCTCTTGGTAGTGCTGAAAAAAAGAGATATGCTGTCAAAGCTTTTCCTCGTGCACTCATCAGGGCGGGCGCAGGAATGCAAAGTTTCAAGGGCAGTACCAATTTGTACTATATGGGAAAAGGTGTGTCGATTGTTTGTTCAACAGTCACTCTGATTGGCTGAGATGTTGCCATGATGAATGCACCAGGATCAATTGCTCCCGAGGCATGGCCAAATCTTGACCAATCTAAGCCAATTTGCCAACCAATCTGCACTCTTTTTCTCATGCAGCATAAATTGGTATTCCCGTTGAAATTTGGTAGACCTGCAAATCTGTCCTGATGAACTTTGTAATTGTCCCTTTAATGGCAGCTAGTACCATAAAAAGGGAGCGTTTCTTACCTCTCTGCCCCCCAGTTACTCCACACCAATGCAGCAGGAGCGCGCTTCACTGCTCTTGTCTCACCCAGCCCGCATGAGGAAGGTTGGGCAAGACAGGGACTTTGCAATGAGAGTATGAGTAAATCTATCGAGACTGGCAATCAGCCAAAGGAAGTTACGGGCCAATATCTCATGACATTCCTGTACGCTGGAGATTCCCTGGGACTTCATGTGGTCACTGTATTAAATTAGAGAGGATTCTCTCCGGCGAGATTTTCTTTTGCTGTATAAACCTCTGAATTCCAATTATTTTCATTTGTTACCTAGGGAATGGCTCAGATATCTACTACTAGATGTTAATTCATTGATTTGTGCCAATTACTTTCAAATTAGATGAAGTCCATATAACTAGAAACCATTACTATTCAGATCATAAAATCCACTGGGGTCAAATTGATAAGTTCTGAGATCATTTTCTCTTAGTGCCAGGTATAATCGTGTTGCTTTTAAAACCTTTCATATGTTAAACTTTAAGTAATATTGTTGACTGTCAGCAGTTTCCAAAATATAAAAGAAACTATTAATAACCAATATTCAGCTAATGATTGCTTTTCAGTTCAGATCATGGGCGCGATTGTCCGGCCGCGTTACGTCTGAATGGCGGCGCAGCCGGAAGATGACAGGATGTCTTTACTCAGAGAGTGGTTAGGGTGTGGAATCGACTGCCAGCTGTGATAGTGGAGTCGGACACTTTAGGAACCTTCAAGTGGTTATTGGATAGGCAAATGGAGCACACCTGAATAACAGGGAGTGGGATAGCTTGATCTTGGTTTCGGACAATGCTCAGCACAACGTTGAAGGCCGAAGGGCCTGTTCTGTGCTGTACTGTTCTATGTTCTATAATTCAAAATTCAATTGACTTTATGGATTGTTGCATTGCATTGATATGGACACACATCGAGTCTCAGACTCTTGAATTTCAACTTCATTCTTAACTTTTACACCAGCGTTGATTAATTTTTGTATTTGCTCACTTTTAATTCAATTGCACAGAATTGTACACACTGCTGTTAAATTTAATCTGCCACTGCTTTGTCTTCTTGCAAGCTCTGTTCAAACAACCGTCTCCTCCGACTCTACTATTGTTCAGCGCAATTAATAGGGTCGGGGGTTTTTTGCGCAACCCGCCAGGCAGATTGTCCGGTCTCACTGTTGTCAGTGGGATTTCCAATTGAATGGACCCCCTCGTCGCCAGGAAACCCGAGGTGGGTGGGAGGGTGCCGTCAATGGGATCAGAGGATTGGACCCGCGTGAACAGCTGGTAAATTCTGGCCATCGTCTTTTGTTGTGAAACGTGATGCGCAACACGCCATCGTCTCCTCAAATTTTACCTCGAGAAGCTTGGTTAAACTTAATCCACAAACCAATGTATAACACAGTTTAATCGCATCTAGCAATGGGTAAATTATGTGAGTGGATGTTGCCCAGCAAGGACACCAAGATGCCCGAGATGTGATATTTTTTGACTGTCGAAATTATGGCAACACTGCATTTTCTTCAGTTTTGACAGATGCATTACTGAAATAAACAAAGTATAATCCTTCAACAGCTTTTCCAGAAAGGCTTCATTATAAGTTCCAAGTAATTGCTTCCTCTAAAAAGTCTACGGTGTTTGGAATAGAAAAAAAGCATCACTAAATGTCAAAGTCCAAACTAAATCATTTTTCCTTCATCAATTCTTTTTCCCATTTACTCTCGATTGTTTGCAAAAGAATAACACAATATACTTGGGAGTAAGTATTTTGTAAAAAAAATAGTCTTGAATTGGCCACTGCATATCTGGACAAAACCTCAGCTGAATGGAAATCAGATTGCGATGGAAGATAACCAAAAACTGCAAGGGACGTCATCCTTGTTTGTTACATCGTGACCAGTTGGGTGGAAGGTGCTTCTGCTGACGCAGGATAAGAAAACTAGAGGATTAGATTGTAAAATAAGGAAACCACTAACTACGCAGCTTCAAAGATGTGTGCACAGTCTTCAAGAAGTGTTTAACCTTTTTCTCATCTTTCTGAGAATCCACATTTGAAAATAGCATTCTGATGGAAGCAATGCACTAATTTTCCTTCTCCTTCACAAACATTAAGGTGCTTGCCAAACAGGTTTTCATAGATATCTCATGACTCTGAAAGTTACTTTAGTCCAAGAGCATCTAATCAATGGAATATAGACCACAACCTCATAAAATAATAGGCAGATCCAAATACAGTCTTCTAAAAAAATAAAATAAATGATGATGCCTCTGATTCAACAACAAATAGTTTCAGAGTGAAGTGATCAGTTGCATAATTATGTCATTCCTTCCATTTAATACTCAAACTTCCTGCAAATGCCTACTTAAAACTACTGCTCTATTTGAGCATTCTCTTCATCATCCAATGTAACTGGAGCATAACAATTTGTGATTCTGGGTTTCATTAATCAGAATTCAGATCTGAACAAGTTCGTCAGGCATTTTTGCATGGGCATTATCACTTTTTCAAAATGGATTCTTTCATGGGGTTTTGGGCGTCACTGGCAAGACAAACATTTGTTACCCTTTGCTAAATGCCCATCCACTGACATTTCAGAGGACAGTTAAGGGTCAACCACAATATTGCACCTCTGTGGCGGCCCCTTCCAGACTCTTTTGCACAGTCTTCTATTATATGACCACAGTCTCCAATTATGTGGTTCGCTACACCACTATGTGGGCAGTACCTTTCTCCAGTTCCACATTAATCCTTGTTCTGCCTTCACACCCCTGTCTGACACTCTTACCTGTCCATTTGGTTTTACATAAGCACTATATTTCTTGTTCTTGTGTGTCCACCTCGCCTATTTATAGCTACAATCACAGATGGGCACAGCATTGTGACAGCCTTGACTCAATGTCAGCACCCTCACTGCTTGAGCCTGAAGATTATAGGTTCACAGACCACTCTGAAGACTTGAGCATATATTTCGGACTGACACTTCAGTGCAACTCTGAGGGTATGCCACACTGTTGGAGGCGCTGTCTTTTGGATGAGCTGTTAAACTAAGATGTTTTACTACCCTGGCAGGTGGATGGAGAAGGCCCCGTGTCAATATTGAAAAACATTTCGGCCAATATTTATCACCCCCAACCCCTCTCAAATAAAACAGATTATCTGCCATTTGTGGGACCTTCCTTTCACAACCGATTACCAATTTTACTTCAAAGATAGCATATTGGGTATAAAAAGTGTACTGGGACACCCTGGGTTCATGAAAATCAAAAAGGCAGGTTCCTTTCTCTTTAGATCTCATATGTGTTACATGCACAAGAAAGTGCTCTTTACTCTGCTCCATTATACTCTAACCATTAAAGAGCAACTCTTACTGGGCTGGTATAATACTTCACAGTGGCATGGTGGTTAGCAATGCTGCCTCAGAGCTCCAGGGACCAACCTTGAGTGACTTTCTGTGTGGAGTTCGCACTTTCTCCTCGTGTCTGCGTGGGTTTCCTCCCACAGTCCAAAGATGAGCAGATTAGAAGGATTGGCCGTGCTAAATTAACCATTAGGTGCAGAGGTGATGGGCCAAATGACCTTCTCCTGCACGACAGGGATTCTATGAAGATTCTGCAATGATCAGTATTTGCTGGCATTTCCCAACTTCTTCACTTCCGTGCCTGATCGCGCGGTTTTCATTTTTGCGGCGTCTGAATGGACTCGCAGCTTTCATGTTTCAAAAAGCCCCTCTTGGTGTTACATTTTCCTCTTTTTATCTCCCTTAGTGTCCAAAAAGTAAGGTGGGGTTACTAGTATAAGGTGGAGGAGTGGGCATAAGAGGGGTGTCTTTCCTGGGGCTGGTGTGGACTCGATGGGTCGAATGGACTCCTTCTGCACTGTGAATTCTATGATTCTATGATTCAATTTCTCACATCACCTTAGGATGCCTAGTCAGTAGTCTAACATTGTGAATCACCCACAACAGTACAAAACCTTGGTTCAAGGTTTTAAAATCTTGATCCATTCTATTTGCACAACCTCAAATGACATTTGCAGCAGGAAAATTACAAAGTCTAGCATCCCAGCAGCCTGAACTATATTCAACCCAATTTTCTGAACTAAAAATACAAAATTGGCAAAACAAAAACACACTTCGGAGAAATGGGTGGGACTGGTGTGATTATTGGAATTAGACCCAATGTCATAAACTGCCCATCGGCTAGATACATCCTATCCAATTAGAATGAACAAAAGCCAAAACAGTGTATTTGTTTATTTCACTGTCATGAACCACAAACACAATAACAGGGCCAGGATTTTTAGTCTAGGTTGAAAAAAATACTCTGTATTCATTTTAAGGTTTGTATCGGTTACACTCCTCTGAAACCCCCTCCACACTCATGCCAGCTGCAGTTCAATAGGTCTACAGACAACTTTATTTTATTTAATGGCTCCTGAGGGCAAGCATCTTGCCAAGGAGTTCCAGCTGATAACCACCCATGAGCTGTCCCTGGCAATCAAACTGGTTGGCATTGTAAATCCTGCCTTCTCATCAGGTGATGTCCACCACACCATCCTTAAAATAACTCACCTTCCATCATTTTGACTTGCAAACTACCACGTCATCTCTCACCTTCCTTCCTTCTCCAAAAGTCTCGGAAGTGACTCCCGTCTAAAATTAATGCCAATCTGTCCTACCACCTCGTGTTTGACTCTCTCCAATCAATTTTCCTTGGCAACGTCATCCAAAGACATGGGGGTCAGCTCCCACCTGTACACTGACAGCCTCCAAATCGAGCTCCCTATCATCTGTCGCAATGCCTCCATCTGTCAGGTTTTGTTTGTCCAACATCAAATTCCAAGTGAGCCACAATTTCTTCCAGTTAAGCATGGGCAAGGCCAAAGCCACCATCTTCAGCCCCTGAATCAAACTCTGCACCATGGTCGGCGATTTCATCTTACTCCCTGGCCTCAGACTCTTTGTAGCCGCAGGTTTATTCAACTCCAATTTGACATATTAACCTCCAAATGTTCTCAGTCACTAAAACCACCTCCAAACAGCATGCTGAGAAAATGATGAAGAGAATCAGTGGTTAGACTGCAAATCAGGAGCAAACCTGATAAATCCTAATAGGAAAAGAGAGCATAAAACACAGCAGTCATCCATTACTAAGTGATGTCTGCGCTGGCTCAACCATATCTATCGGATGAACAATGTCAGTATAGCCAAAGACCTTCTGTATGGTGAACTGCAAGTGAGTTATGAAATTGGTGGATATCAACACTAGCAACTGGAATACAGCTGCTGACGGCCATAACCTCCGGAGGCTGACTGTTAGGAATAGGTGAAATCTCAGCTGGCCAAGAAGAGGACCCAGATAAAACATAAGCCAGTGAATAATTTCAAGGACAATTAGGGATGGGCAATATCCCATCCCCTGAATAAATAAAAAACAAATCCGGCATCTTCTGAATCCACTGTTTTCATATAGGGAAGACAGTGTCATAGTGGTGTTGTCACTGGACTGGTGATCCAAAGACCTAGGGGGACTCTGGGGACCCGGGTTCGAATCCCACCACAGCGGGTGGTGGAAATTGAATCCAATAAATATCTGGAATTAAAAGTCCTACAATGACCATGAAACCATTGTCGATTGTCGTAAAACAGTTGGTACACTAATGTCTTTTAGAGAAGGGAATCTGCCATCCTTACCTGGTCTGGCCTACATGTGACTCCAGAGCACATACTGCAAGCCACTCAGTTGTACTCAACTGCTACAAAGTCAAGAAAAAGGAAAGAAACCGGACAGACCACCAGGCATCGACACAAGAAACCAGAAATGACAACGGCAAACCCAGCCCTGCAAAGACCTCCTTACTAACATTTGGGGCTTGTGCCAAAATTGAGAGAGCCATCTCACAGACTAGTCAAGCAACAAGCTGACATAGTCATACTCAGGGAATCATACCTGACAGGTTATATCCCAGACACCACTACCACTATTCCTGGGAATGTCCTGTCCCACTGGCAGGACAGACCCAGCAGAGGTGCCGGCACTGTGGTATAGAGTTGGGAAGGAGTTGCCCTGGGAGTCATCAACATCAATTCTGGACCCCATGAAGTCTCATCGCTTCACCTCAAACATGGGCAAGGTAACCTTCTGATGATTATCACGTACAGGCCACAATCAGCTGATGAATCATGTTGAACACCACTTGGAGGAAGCACTGAAGGTGCCAAGGGCACAGAATATACTCTGGGTAGGAGACTTTAATGTCCATCATCAAGAGTTGCTTGGTAGCACCATTACTGAGTGAGTTGGTCGAGTCTTAAAGGACGTAATAGCTAGACTGGGTCTGTGACAGATGGTGAGGAGGGGAACCAGAGTGAAAAACATATTTAGATCTCAAGCTAACCAACCTGCCTGCCGCAGATGCATCTGTCCATGATAGTATCACTAAGAGCGTCACCGCACAGTCTTTGTCCAAAGTCCTGTCTTCACATTAAGGACACCGTCCATCGTGTTGTGTGGCACCGTGCTAAATGGGATAGGAATAGATTCACAACAGATATTGCAACTCAAGGCTGGCACTGAGGTGCTGTGGGCCATCAGCAGCAGCAGAATTGTACTTAGCCACAATCTAACCTCCTGGCCTGGCATATCCCCCACTGTGCCCTTACACCAAGCCAGGATATCAAACCTGGTTCAATGAAGAGTGCAGGAAAGCATGCCAGGAGCAACACCAGGCATACAAAAAAATGAGGTGTCAACCTGGTGAAGCTATTACACAGGACTGCTTGCATGCCAAACAACATAAGCAGCAAGTGATAGAGCTAAGCGATTCCACAAACATCTGATCAGATCTAAGCTCTGCAGTCCTGCCACATCCAGCCATGAATGGTGGTAGTGAATTAAACAACTAACTGGGGAAGGAGGCTCTACAAATATCCCGTCCTCAATGATGGAAGAGCCCAGCACCTTTGTGCAAATGATAAGGCTGAAGAACTCGCAAAAATCTTCATCCAAAAGTGCCAAGTGGATGATCCATCTCGGTCTCCTCCAGAGGCCCCCAGCATTGCAGATGCAAGTCTTCAGCCAATTCAATTCACCCCACGCGACATCAATAAATGGATGGCACTGGATGGACTGCAGGGACTCACCTAGGCTCCTTAGGCAGCACCTTCCAAACCCACGACTGCTACCATCTGGAAGGATGAGGGCAGCAGTTACATGGGAACATCACCTGGAGGTCAGCATGGTAGCACAGTGGTTAGCACTGATGCTTCACAGCACCAGGGACTCGGTTTCAATTCCTGGCTTGGGTCACTGTTTGTGCGGAGTCTGCACGTTCTCCCCGTGTCTGCGAGGGTTTCCTCCGGATGCTCCGGTTTCCTCTCACAAGTCCCGAAAGATGTGCTTGTTACGTGAATTGGACATTCTGAATTCTCCCTCGGTGCACATGAACAGGTCCCCCAGTGTGGCGACTGGGGGATTTTCACAGTAACTTCATTGCAGCGTTAATGTCAGCCTAATTGTGACAATAATAAAGATTATTATTATTGCCCCCTCAAGTCACTCAACATCCTGAATTGGAAGCATATCGCTGTTCCCTTCATTGTCACTCGGGCAAAATCCTGAAACTCCCTTCCTAATAGTGGATGTACCCACTCCACATGGACTGCAGCGGTTCAAGAAGGCAACTCACCACCACCTTCTCAAGGGCGATTAGGGATGGCCAATAAATGGTGGCCTAGCCAGCGAAGGCCACATCCCGTAGAAATGAATATTTCAGAAATCTGCAGAAAGTGGGGCAGAGACAACCATGCCACACCAGTCAATGTTTAACTCCACGGCACCAACCATTTTCTTACGAGACAAAAGTCTGTCGAGAAGGGTGCGGTTGAGTCAGGAGGTTTATGCTCATGATGTTTAACTCTGTAAATCGCTGCGACGTGGAGTAAAAGATTGGCTCCAGTACTATCCTTCATCAACTGGCTTTCAGAAAAAAGATTGAGCAGGCATCAGGGAGATTTGCAAACGCTAAACTATGTCCAAAGAATGAGGGAAACTCGAGTTACAGTAATTGATCCAACCGTACTTCCTTATTTAAACTTCACAGATGCAAATTAATTCACTGCAATATAGAAAGTGAGGGCAGGGATCTTTATTGTTCATGGGAATCCAGAACACAAGCAAGCTTGATAGTTTCGGCAGTCAGATCAAGACAATGATACTATGTCAATAACTCAGCACAATTGACAAGCACCAACATCAACAGAAATCCTGAGTGTCTTGGTGTTTCCCAGGCAAACAGACATGTAATGTTCCCGGCTCATTTTTGACAAGCTCAGGAATAACAATCTATACGCTCTAACGCCTATTACACAGCATGGTGTTCAGTGAACAGTCTCTAACATCTTCCAACATACATTGAGGGCCGAAGGGCCTGTTCTGTGCTGTACTGTTCTATGTTCTATGTCTATACCCAACAAACAAGTTCCAAGATTGGTGAATGTCCTTTATTTCATCCATGTGGGAAGGCTTGCAAACAAACGCCAATAACAACAACCGTTGTGGTGGATAAAATGATGACCCTATTTTGTTTAAATTAAGTAAGTTAAACTTCAATTTGCTTGAGAATATACATTTTAGATTCAATTTTGGAAAGCAGAGAAATAGGGTCCACGGCAGACAAAGATCTCTTAACACTATTGGCATTATTGATCTGGACTCGGACTTTGGAAGGATGACTTCAAAATTCACAGATGACACCACCAATTTGGGGGCTGTAGGTAATACAGAGGAAGGTGACAAAATACAGGAAAACATCAAATGTTTGCAAAATGGGTGCCTAGTTGGTAAATTAATTTCAATATAGATATTTGAGAGCGCGCATTTTAATAAGAATAAGGAGGTCACACTGCTTGGATTGTAAGAACCATAGAACCCTACAAGTGCGGAAGGAGGCCATTCAGCCCATCGGGTCTCCACCGACCCTCTGAAAGAACATCCCACCCTATCCCCGTAACCCAGAACCCCATCTAACCTGCTCACTAAGGGGCAATTTAGCATGGGCACTCATCCTAACGTGCACTTCTTTGGACTCTGCGAGGAAACCAGAGCACATGGAGGAAACCCACGCAGACAGTCACCTGAGGTCGGAATCGAGCTCGGGTCCCCGGCTCTATGAGTCAGCAGTGCTAACCACTGTGCACCGTGCAGGGTTAGAGAAATGAAGATCTGGAAGTGCAAATACATGCATCACTTTTTTTTAAAAAGTGAACTGAGTATTTGGGCTTGTTTCTGGAGGAAGAGAATTCAAAAGCAAGGAAATTGTGAAATTTGTTTCAAATTATAGTTAAATGATAGTTGGAGTACTACATTGGTTCCACATTACAACAAAATGAAGAGACCATTGCACGATTTATAAGGATGATACCAGAACTGAAAAGATGTATTTATCAGGAAATGCTGAACAGGTTGGGACTCATTTCTGAGAAGACTGAAGGAGACCTAATAGAGGCCTTTGAGATAAACATAGGACAGTTACAGCACAGAAGGAGGCCTTTCGGCCCATTACAACTGTAATCAGATGATGATCTGACCCCGGGGGGTGTCCCCACAGTGGCCTGGCCTGCAATCGGGGCCCACCGATCAGCGGGTGGGCCTGTGCCGTGGGGGCATTCTTTTTCTTCCGCCCCTACCATGGCCTTTACCATGGCGGAGGCGGATGTGACCCCCTCCCCTGCGCATGCGCCGGTATGACGTCAGCAGCCGCTGACGCTCCTGCGCATGTGCGGACTTACGCTGGCCAGCGAAGTCCTTTCGGCCCCGTCTGGCGTGGCGCCAAAGGCCATTCCCGCCGGGTAGGGGAGAATCCCGGCCCTTATCCCCATTGAGGCTGAACCATTGTTTTATAAAGATTCACCATAACATCCTCACTTTTGTACTCTTTGTCACTATTTATAAAGCACTGTTGGCCTCTTTCTTAACCTCCCCTGCCACCATCAACAAATTGTGCACGTAAATACCCACAGATTCTTCCTTCCTGCGTATCCTTTAGATCCTTTATTTCTACTGATGCTTCCTCCTAAAATGTATCACTTCACACATCTATGCGTTAAATTTCATCTGTCACCTGTCTGACCATTCCACCAGTCTGTCTCTGCACAAATATATCAGCAGTCGCCTCACAGTTCACAATACTTCCAAGTTTAGTTTCACCTGCAAACTTCTTAAATTGTGCATTGCACATTCAAGTCTAGGCCGTTCGTATAAGTCAAGGAAAGCAGTGGTCCTAATACCAACCCCTGGAGGAACTTCACTATATCCCATTCTTCAAACTAAGAAACATCGATTCAGCACTATTCGACTGAACGATTTGATCGGCTAGATGTGGAAGAAATGTTTCTAATTGCGGGGAAGCCCAAAAATAGAGGTCATAAGCAATGTTTCCTCTAATTGGTTTTTTTGGGGGGCGGCGGAGGGGGGGAGGGGGAAAAGAGTGCACAGGCCATTTATTAAAGTGAGTGGATCCTTTAAGTCTGCTTAGTAATTTTGTAGGGTTGACTTTGGGTTGCTGTGTGGCCATGTGGCTTAGAGGAAGTATGCTAGTAAATATAAGTATGTCGCAATAAATCAAATAGGGAACTAAGCAGAAACCTTTTTCTCCAAAGTCGCTGTCATATGAGGTAATTGAGGCAAAAAGCAGTCCACTTGCAAATGCAGCAAGACCTGGACAATATCCAGGCTTAGGCCGACAAGTGCCAAGTAACATTTGTGCCACACAAGTGCCAGGCAATGACCATCTCCAATAAGAGAGAAGCAAACCATCACCCCATGACATTCAATGGCATTATCATCACTGAATCTCCTGCTATCAACATACTGGGGTTACCACAAACTGAACTGGATTAGCTAGAAAAATACTGTGGCTCAAGGAGCAGGTGTGGTGGTATTTTATTTTTACATAGAATTTATAGTGCAGAAGGAGGCCATTCGGCCCATCGAGTCTGCACCGGCTCTTGGAAAGAGCATCCTACCCAAGGTCAATACCTCCACCCTATCCCCATAACCCAGTAACCCCACCCAACACTAAGGGCAATTTTGGACACTAAGGGCAATTTAGCATGGCCAATCCACCTAACCTGCACATCTTTGGACTGTGGGAGGAAACCGGAGTACCCGGAGGAAACCCACGCACACGTGGGGAGGATGTGAAGACTCCGCACAGACAGTGACCCAAGCCGGAATCGAACCTGGGACCCTGGAGCTTTGAAGCAATTGTGCTATCCACAATGCTACCGTGCTGCCCCTAAATGTAGCGCACCCAATTCATTTTTCCTATTAAGGGTCAATTTAGCGTGGCCAATCCACCTACCCTGTACATCTTTGGGTTGTGGGAGTGAAACCCACGGAAACACAGGGAGAATGTGCAAACTCCACACGGACAATGACCCAGAGCCAAGATCGAACCTGGGACCTCGGCGCTATGAGGCAGCAGCACTACCGCTGCGCCACCGTGCTGCCAGTAAACCTACCATTTTTTTTTAGTGTACCCAATTCATTTTTTCCAATTAAGGGGCAATTTAGCGTGCCCAATCCACCTTCCCTGCACATCTTTGGGTTGTGGGGGTGAAACCCACGCAAACATGGGGAGAATGTGCAAACTCCACACGGACAGTGACCCAGAGCCGGGATCGAACCTGGGACCTCAGTGCCGTGAGGCAGCAGTGCTAACCATCTGCGCCACCGTGATTTGCAAAGTTGTCTGCCATTGGTGCAGAACACTAGCTTACCATTGGCCCTGGTCGGTCATGTGCCTCTCGACCGATTGGTTGAGACCAGTCATGTGACGGATCTCTGATTGGTCGAGAGGCTGAGTTAACCACGGCTCCATACCGAGGTATAAATAGTCAGAACGCCCGGCGGTCGTCCATTTACTGTAGTCGACCGCAGGGCTAACTTCTAGCTTATTAAAGCCTAACTTTTGTACAGCAACTAGTCTCGCGTTCGATTGATGGTTCATCAATTTAATAAGCTAGATTTTGAAGATGGAGTTCCGGATCAAGCCCGAATGCCTCCGCATCAGCCCGCAAACTCAGAACGCTTCAGAAATTTTTCAACATTGGCTGGCATGCCTCAAAGGATACCTGGCGTCTGCAAACAGCTCCCCCACCATGGCACAGAAGCTTCACATCCTCCACTCCAGTGTGGGGGCAGCAGCCTACGCGATGATCAAGGAAGAGAAAGATTAGGATGCGGCCATGCTTCAGCTGAATGGACAGTTTCTTAAACCAGTCAACAGAGTATTCGCCAGACATCTGCTGGCCACCAGACAACAGTTCCCCGGTGAGTCATTAGACCAATTTTACCAGGCCCTCGCTGTCCTGGGGAGGAATTGCTCCTGCCTCCAAGTTTCAGCCACGGAGCACATGGAACTGCTGATCAGAGATGCTTACGTGGCTGGGATGCAGTCCCCCGCTATCCGCCAGCGGATGCTGGAGAAAGACGACCTCAGCTTAACTGAGGCACGGATTCTCTCCACCTCCCTGGAGGTCGCCGATTTAAACGCCCGCGCCTATGTTCCCAGCCGCGCTGCACCATCCTGGGCCTCCTGGCACGCTTCCCCACCGCCATCCGCCGCTCCCGACCTCCCTCAGGCCTGCGCCGCGGGACACCCTGACAAGTCCACGGGGTCCCGCTGCTATTTTTGTGGGTTCGCGAAACACCCTTGCCCACGCTGCCCAGCCCGCTCCGCCCTCTGTCAGAGCTGTGGGAAGAAGGGCCACTTCTCCTCAGTCTGCCAGGCCAAATCGGTCGCTGCGCGGTACAGCGCAGCGACCGGGGATCCCCCCCTCCGGACCCATGCTGGCCCCTCCTGTACGCCGCGCCAATCTCTCCCCCCCACCCCCGGGCCCCTGCGCCCGGCCTGCGCGCCTCCCCCTCTCCTCCGGGCCCCTCCAGCGCACCGTGCAACTCTTTCCTCGCTGCCCCAAGGGCCCCTGCGCCTGGTCTGCGCGCCTCTCTGCCCCCGCTCCCAGCCGCTCCGGTCGGCTCGCCGGCACAGCTAACTCCGCCCCCACCAACCACGAGGGCCCCGCGGGCGGCGCCATCTCGGGGCGGCGACTCCATGTGCGGGTCCTGGGCGCCGCCATCTTGGGATCCCGACTCCACGTGCGGATCCTGGGCACCACCTTCCGGGACTGGCACGCAAGGTTCTTCCAGCACCTACTCGGCCGACGACGACGACTATGGATCTTCTCCACGGCTCGCGGCCATTCAGCTCGACCAGTCACGTCCACGCACGCTCGCCAAAACGACAACGCTGATCCACCTCAACGGCCACGAGACGGGCTGCCTGCTGGACTCCGGGAGCACGGAAAGCTTCGTTCACCCTAGCACGGTAAGACGCTGCGCGCTCCCTGTCCATCCTGTAAAACACAAAATCGGGTTAGCCTCACGTTTGCACTCCGTCCGCATCACCGGCTGCTGTATCGCGGACCTCAAGATCCAAGGGAAGGTTTTTAAAAATTATAAACTCCTTGTCCTCTCTGACCTCTACCACTTCCTTAGTGTTCCATTTGGTGTCACAAATGGGGTCTCGGTCTTCCAACGGGAGATGGACCGAATGGTCGACAAGTACGGATTACGGGCTACCTTCCCGTATCTTGATAATGTCACCATCTGCAGCCACGATCAGCAGGACCATGACGCCAACCTCCAGAAATTCCTCCAAACCGCAAAACTCCTTAACCTCACATACAATAAGGATAAGTGCGTGTTTAGCACCGACCGTCTAGCCATCCTCGGCTACGTAGTGCGTAACGGAGTGATAGGCCCCGACCCCGAACGCATGCGCCCCCTGATGGAACTCCCTCTCCCCAATACACTCAATCCCTTAAACGCTGCCTGGGTTTCTTCGCTTACTATGCCCAATGGGTTCCCAATTACGCTAACAAGGCCCGTCCCCTCATTCAAACCACTACCTTCCCGCCGTCGTGGTGGGCATCGCAAAGGCCACGATGCGCGCCATCGACGAATCCCTCCCCTTCCAGGTCGAGAGCGACGCATCAGAAGTAGCTCTGGCGGCCACCCTGAACTAAGCGGGCAGACCCGTGGCCTTCTTCTCCAGAACCCTCCAGGCTTCCGAACTCCGCCACCCCTCTGTGGAAAAGGAAGCCCAGGCCATAGTCGAAGCGGTGCGACATTGGAGGCACTAGGCAGGAGGTTTACCCTCCTCACAGACCAACGGTCAGTAGCCTTCATGTTTGATAATGCACAAAGGGGCAAGATTAAGAATGACAAGATCTTACGGTGGCGGATCGAGTTGTCCACGTACAACTACGATATCTTGTATCGTCCTGGGAAGCTCAATGAGCCTCCTGATGCCCTGTCCCGCGGTACCTGCGCCAGCGCGCAGATAGACCGCCTCCGCTCCCTCCATGCGGACCTCTGCCATCCGGGGGTGACCCGTCTCTACCATTTCATTAAGGCCCGCAACCTGCCTTTCTCCATCGCGGAAGTCAGGACAGTAACCCATGACTGCCACATCTGCGCAGAGTGCAAACCCCACTTCTACCGCCCCGAGCGCGCACACCTGATCAAAGCATTCCGCCCCTTCAAACGTCTCAGCATTGACTTCAAAGGGCCCCTTCCCTCTAACAACCGCACCATTTACTTCCTGGCGCTAATCGGCGAATACTCCCGCTTCCCCTTCAACATTCCCTGCCCCGACATGACCACATCGACCGTCATTAAGGCCCTACTCTCCATCTTCTCCCTGTTCGGCTGTTTTCCCCAGGAAGTCGTCCTCCGGATCCCCTCTCCCGACGTGGCTGGCCGCCCCCGGACCCATCTTGCTCCGGAAGCATGTGCGGGTGCACAAGTCCGACGCGTTGGTGGAACAAGTCCAGTTACTCCACGCTAACCCGCAGTATGCGTATGTGGAGTACCCCGACGGTCGGCAGGACACGGTCTCCCTCCGGGACCTGGCACCCGCCGGCGTGCGGCCTTCTCCCCCTTCACCACAGACCCCCCCCTGTTTTTTTTCCCCCAGCGCCCCACCCAGGCCACCCCTTCCCCATCCATGGTGTCTCCACAGCCAGCTCGGGTGACGGAGACTCTTCAAGGACCATCGCTCCCGGACTCCAGGACGTCAGTGGAACCACCACCATCGGCTGAACCGACTTCACCTACTCCACTGCGGCGGTCTGCCAGAACGTCACGGGCCACGAAAAGACTGATTGAATCGATTTAAATTACAACAACTCCATGGACTTTGTTGGGACTTTGTGTACTATTGTTAATTGTCTGGGCCAGTGGGAAGCCAAAAAAAATGTAATAAAAGAAAAGAGAAATGTTTTTTCTCTCTCCCTTCTCTGGCTGCTACTCATACCACCAGTCCCCCCCCCCCCCCCCCCGCCCCCGGCTCTCGTTGATCCCCCTCCCCCTCCCGGCTTCTTTCTCCGCAAGGGGTGAATGTGGTGGTACGATTTGCATAGCTGTCTGCCATTGGTGCATAACACCGGCTTACCATTGGCCCCGGTCGGTCATGTGCCTCTCAACCAGTCATGTGACGGCTCTCCGATTGGTTGAGAGGCTGAGTTAACCACGCCTCCATACCGAGGTATAAATAGTCAGAACGCCCGGCGGTCGTCCATTTACTGTAGTCGACCGTAGGGCTAAGTTCTAGCTTATTAAAGCCTAACTTTTGTACAGCAACTCGTCTCGCGTCCGATTGATGGTTCATCAGCAGGTCAGAGGCTAGGAATCCTGCAGCGGGTAATTCACCTCCTGATTTTCCAGTCTGCACCATCTACAAGGCACAAGTCAGGAGTGTGATGGTATTGTCTCTACTTGTTTGGATGAGTGCAGTGTCAAAACAACTCCAAAACAACTCGAGAAGCTCGACACCATCCAGGACAGAGCAGCCCACTAGCCTGGCACCCCTTCCACAAGTTTTCACCCCCTCTGCCACCGATGCACAGTAGCAGCCATGTGTACCATCTGGAAGATGCACTGCAGGAACTCACCAAGGCTCCTGAGGCAGCACCTTCTAAATTCACAAACACTACCATCTATAAGGATAAGATCAGCAGATACATGGGAACATCACCACCTGGAAGTTCCCTTCCAAGTCACTCACCATCCCGACTTCAAAATACACCTTCGTTCCTTCGCTGGCACTATGTCAAAATTCTGGAACTTACGCCCCAACAACACAGGGGGTGTACCTACACCACATGGACTGCAGCGTATCCAAAAGGCAGCTCACCACCGCCTTCTCAAGGGAAATTAGGGATGGGCAATAAATGCTAGCTTAGTCAGCGAAGCCCACATCCCATAAAAAATGAACTAAACAAAAAAGGTGCATTCAGGATGAGCACGCAAGGGAGAACGGAATAGAAGGATGTATTGTTAGGGTTAAATGAAATAGGGTAGGAGTAGGTCATGAGAAGCACAAACCAAATAGGCCAAACGGCCCTTTTCTGTGCGCTGTACTCGGTGTGATACATTGAAGTAGAGTAACAATGTTGGAAACGGATTTGAGAACGACATGAAGACATACGTTCAAATGAAAGGGATAGCAATTTATGCAAAAACAAGATTAAATTCCAACCAGATGAATCTTGCAGTTCGACTTTCCAAGAATACAGATGAACCCAACCAAATCCCATGTACAGGTTATGATAAATGATGCCGTCTTACACCATAACCTCCATAAAATCAGTGAGGCATCTCAGTAAATACATCATGCGAAGAAAGTAGGATGACAAGTGAATTTTCAAACAGGGCATTGCAATTTGTTTTACGTTAATCCCCCTGATGCCTTAGCTAAGAGAGCTGCAACTGCTGCAGGTGAAGTATTTCAATGATTTTGGCTATTACCTGATCAGACTGAAAATTGTGGTCTTTATATTTCCCCTTCACCCACTGAATTCCTCCGTTTCCAGTTACAATGATGGTTGTAAAGATGTCCTCGCCCAAGGGTCCACGCACCGGCTCCTTCACTTCAAAGTACTCCGAGAAAAAGACTGGCTGAAGAGTTTCCATGTTAATCAAGTACTTTAACTTCAGATCCCGAGCACTTGCATTGCACTGGCTGAATTGCTGGATAAATCGGTAAAATCTGTATCGAATCCGCTTCCTTGTCACAAAGTGGTAATTTTGGATTTGTAGGCGAATGTTTTTCGGCAACAACGATTTGTAACTAGAATTGAAACAACACAATTACTGGCATGAATGGGAACCAGCTCAAGCTCTACATCTTCTGCAACTTCAAATTGGGTTGCGGTTAATGGACAACATAAGAAATTCATGACCATGTCGGGGTAGGAACATAATTGTGAAAGTTACAACCTCAGCAGATTTGTACCAGCAAGGAATATTTGCCGATTGGTAGCATTTTGGCTTGCAAGTCAGAAGGTGCACAGTTCAAATCTTTTCCGGAGAGTCCTGGTGAGGACAGGCTGAATCGGCGTACTGCCCCGGAATTCCATGTTGACATCCCATGGGACCCTCATACCAAGTGGAGGTGGGTGCCCCTCACCGTGAGAGTTCCCCATATATCTCGCCAGCCATATGGGACAAACTGTACAATTGAAGTGGTTATGGGTAGGGAAGGATTGTTCACATTGTGTGGCCTCCCAGACTTAATAAGGCTGGAAGGCCATCACACTACTCTCCAAGGGATTTGTGCAAAGATACAAAATAACGATCAGTGTGTGTGTGTGTGTGTGTGCGCGCGCGCGCGTTTGCACACCGCCTCGTCAAGACTGCTGAGGTGAGAAGATTTTTTTTAAAACTGTCAACAACTCTTGCAAAATTCAGAGAAAACTATGATTCTCTGAACAAATACTTTCTCTTCTCAAGTATCTGAATATTCCTTAAATAGGGAGACGGAAAATTGTAACAGTTTTCTTAGCTTTTTCCCAGCTGAAGTATTTGTCCAAATACTTTCTAAAATTGTGATGAAGGTAATAAAATTGTTATATGTTATATATGTTGCAGTAATGTTATTGAAACAACTTGGGTTTGAGATCATACAGCCCATGTCTGCTAAAGCTGTTACTAAGGGGTCATAAAAGTGAGATCATTCTTGATTTTGCAGGGGGAGTGTTCTGCTTATAGATGAGAAGTATTTATCCATTTACACATGGGTGGCTAATGGAATATTATTTTTTTTTGGAGGTTGTGTGGTGTAGATCATTTACAATAGTGCATTTGGATCCTGGCTAACCAAATCATGGGACATAATCATAGAGGTCTACAGCACAGAAAAGGTCCTTTGGCCCATCGAGTCTGCACCGGTCAGAAACTACCTAACTATTCTAATCCCATTTTCTAGCACTTGGCCCAGAGCCTTAAATGCCTTTGCATTGCCAAGTGCATGTCCAAAATGTTATGAGGGTCTCTGCTTCCACCATCCATTGGGCAGTGAGTTCTAGACTCCCACCACCCTCTGGTGAAATCGTTTTTCCTCCCATCCTCTCTAAACCTCCTGCCCCTCAACTTAAACATGTGCCCCCTGATCACTGATCCCTCCACTAAGGGGAAAAGTTTCTTCTTGTCTGTTGGCTATGCCCCTCATAATTTTACACCTCCCAATCATGTTCCCCCCCTCCCAAGTCTCCTCTGCTCCAAGGAAAACAGTCCAAGTCTATCCAATCCCTTTTTCTAGCTAAAACTCTCCAGCCCAGGCAACATCCTGGTAAATCCCCTCCGCTATTTCCAGTGCTATCACAACCCTCCTGTAAAGTGGATTCCAGAACTGCACACAATGTGGCCTAACCAGTGTTTTATGCAGTTCCAGCATAACCTCCCTGTTCTTAAACACTGACTCAGCTAATGAAGGCAAGTAGACCGTATGTCTTCTTAACCACTGCATCTACCTGCCCTGCTACTTTAGGGGATCGGTGTTAGCACACACCAAGGTCCCCCTGATCCTCTGTGCTTCCCAAGGTCCTGCCGTTTATCATGTATTCCCTTGCCTTGTTTGTCCTGCCCAAGTGCATCACCTCACACATATCCGGATTGTGTTCCATTGGCCACTGATCAGCCAATCAGGCTACCCATCTATATCCTTTAGCACACTGGGCTAAATCGCTGGCTTTGAAAGCAGACCCAGGCAGGCCAGCAGCACAGTTCGATTCCCGTAACAGCCTCCCCGAACAGGCGCCTGAATGTGGCGACTAGGGGCTTTTCACAGTAACTTCATTGAAGCCTACGCGTGACAATAAGCGATTTCCATTTCACTTTTTCATATCCTGCTGTAATCTAAGGCTATCCTCCTCACTATTCACCGCTCTACCAATTTTTGGATCATCCACAAACTTACTGATCAACCCTCTTTCATTCACAACTAAATCATTTACATAAACCACAAAAAAACACTGATCCCTGTGGGATCCCACTGGACACAGGTTACCAGTCAGCAAAACACCGCTCGGCCATCACCCTTGCTTCCTGCCACTCAACCGATTCTGGATCTAATTTGCAAAATTTTGTTCGATCCCACGGGCTCTTATCTTCACTATCAGTCACCCATAGACTAGAATTTACACTGCAGAATTAGGACATTTGGCCCATTGAGTCTACACCACCCTTGCAAGAGCATCTCTTCTTAAGCCCACATCTCCACCCTAACTCCGTAACCCAGTAGCCCCACCTAACCTTTGGACACTAAAGGGGAATTTAACATGGCCAATCCACCTAACCTGCACTTTTAGACTCAATGAGGAAACCGTAGCACCTGGAGGAAACCCACGCAGATATGGGATGAAAGTGCAAACTTCACCCGAGGCCGGAATTGAATCCGGGTCCCTGGAACTGTGAGGCAGCAGTGCTAGCCACTGTGCTACCCTTCCGCCCATGTGCCACCATCCCACCAATCTGGGACCTTGTCAAAAGCTTTGCTAAAATCCAAGTAGACTATGTCAAATGCATTGCCCTCATCTACACGCATGGTCATCTCTTCGAAAAATTCAATTAAGTTGGTCAGTCATGATCTCCCCTTAACAAAACCATATGCTGGCTGTTCTCAATTAATCCTTACTTCTCCAAATGCAGATTGATTCTGTCTCTCAGAATTGCTTCCGATAGTTTCCCCACCACTGAGGTTAGACTGACTGGCCTGTAGTTTCCCGATTTATCCCTTCCTCCCATCTTGAATAATGGCACCACATGAAAATGAAAAATGAAATGAAATGAAAATCGCTTATTGTCACGAGTAGGCTTCAAATGAAGTTACTGTGAAAAGCCCATAGTCGCCACATTCCGGCGCCTGTTTGCAAGGACCTTCTGCGCACTGACTTAAATGTTCTCCTGGATGCATTTTAAAAATTCCGCTTCCTCTAAATCATTTGCACTATGGCTACCCCAGTTAATGTTGGGTAAGTTGAAATCCCCGAGTGTCACTACCCTATTACAACGCCTGTTGTGGGAGGAGACAGAAGAATGCTTTGTGCTTTGGGTACAGATGATGTAATTAAGGAGAGGAGCCAGGTCGATCGGTACTTTTTGTTTGCTATAGGATTTTAGTCTGTCAAGAAGTGTCATTCTGTTTGCTACTGAAAGATTCTCTCCAAGGGTTCTGCGTAGAGAAAAGTGAGTTAACTGATTGTTAATTTTATTTATAAGTGGTATTTGTATTATATTGGTTTGCTTAATTGGAATATATAGCGACAGGTATAGGAAATAGGTTAAAGGTTTTGCTTTTACTTTGGGACTGTTGTAACTCTTATCTGTGAAGCTAATGCAGTTGATTCTGTGACTAAATTAAAGTTTATTTTAACAAAAAAAATACCTATTGGTCAGTGTTATCACTCCTCTGGTGCAGTAACCTTCCCTCATTGTTTTACAAATTGCAAATAGTTGGGTTCTCGTTTGGGATCCTAACAAAGTCATGGGTGAATCGGTTTCCATTACAGTCGCAGGATGACAAGACGTTTGGGCAATGCAGAATGTCATACTAAAGAGTCTTATAGAGGAAAGCGAGGAGCGAGGCCGAGCAGCACAGGGTGGAATTCCAAAGCTAGGGGCCTAGGCAAAAAAGTATGGCTCCCAATGGTGGAGCGATTAAAATCAGAAATACTTAAGAGGCCAGAATTTGAACAGTGAAGATATTTGGCGGGTTTTGGGTGGAGGAAAATATAGAGACGGGGGGAGAGGATATGAAAACAAGGAAGAGAATTTTTTAATCATGACATTACCTGACTGAGAGCTAATGTAGATCAGTGAGCATAAGAGTGATAGGGGAACAGAATTCGACGCATGTTATGATATGGACTATCGAGTTTTGGATGAAATTGCGGGTAGAATGAGGGAGGTCATAGAACATAGAACAGTACAGCACAGAACAGGCCCTTCGGCCCTCAATGTTATGCCGAGCCATGATCACCCTACTCAAACCCACGTATCCACCCTATACCCGTATCCCAACAACCCCCCCCCTTAACCTTACTTTTTAAAATTAGGACACTACGGGCAATTTAGCATGGCCAATCCACCTAACCCGCACATCTTTGGACTGTGGGAAGAAACCGGAGCACCCGGGAGGAAACCCACGCACACAGGGGGAGGATGTGCAGACTCCGCACAGACAGTGACCCAGCTGGGAATCGAACCTGGGACCCTGGAGCTGTGAAGCATTTATGCTAACCACCATGCTACCCTGCTGACCCAAGGTCAGTTGGGTGTGCTGGAATAGTCACATCGAAACATAGTGCATGATGCAACCAAATTGCAACAGAGTCCCGTGTTGAGTGTGTTTAGCCAGGTGCTGCTTGGCGCTGCAAACGGGACGCTGTTGTAATCCACACCCTCAGCCGGGAATGCCCCGCTAAGGCCGGGATTAGCCCAGTTTCCTGCATTGAGGGGTTCTGATGGTTCAGGGCTCCTCAGTGAAGAAACGGATCAACAATATCTCAACCCCCTTACCTTCCAAAGTCCCATATCACCTTTAAGAGGGTCTTTGTCCCTTCTCCCTACACCACACCTCACACGGTCAAGGCACCCTGGACCTGTTCCCTGGCACGGGCACAATGCCAGCCTGGCACCTTGGCACTTCCAACCTGGCACCTTTGCAGTGCCTCTAACGGCCTGCAGTGCCAGGGTGCCACCCTGCCCAGAGGCTAACCACCCGGGGGCCTGTGATCCCCTGGGAGATCCCCCCCCCCACCACCTCCAGAGCCATTCCCCCTCTCTCCAGTGCCATTCCCGCCTTCAAGTGCCATTCCGCCCGGTTCCTATTTGTGGGAACCACTACCGAACGGCGCTTGCCTAAGGTCTCAGAGGCAAAGAGGTTCGATTCCAAAGCCTCGGATGGATCAGACCAGCTGCATGTTAGAGTGAGATGAGCTACACATGCTTATGAAAATTTGACAAATACGGGTGCCGTTGATCTTGCGAGGAGTGGCGATCTGGTAGATCCCGGAAGAGGCCTCTTTCAGCATCTACCAGCTGCGTCGCGTTCCCGTTCCCGAATGAGGGATTCAGCAGCAAATGAGCTGAGACAGAGGTCAAGTCGCAATAATAACGTTTCTATTCCTCTGGATCCCTGTTTTTTGTTTGACCAATAACATGACGCATGTGCCTTCTGGTCACCTCCCTTCCTGCCGCTAGAAATACTTTCTCCTAGTTTATTCCATGCAAATTTTTCACGTTTCTCTCAAATCTCCCTTTAACCTTCACTGTACTAAGGGGAACAACTCCAGTCTCCAGTGTCTTCATATCTTTCTCCTCAGCACCCTCTCCTTCTCACAACATGGTGTCTAGAATTGATACTCTGTAGTATAATCTGGAGTCTAACCAGTGTTTCCTTAAACTTTAGCACATCTTCCTTGTTTTTGTACTCTTTGAGGGTACTTATAATTCCCAAGAACGGGTGGGTTTAGGTAAAATGATGAGTTGAAATTTAAACATTTCAAATCCAACCCCAAGTTGGGTGTTCTGTGGCGAGTAACTCACCTCCTAACTGCCCAAAGCCTGTCCCACCATCTGCAAGGCACAAGGCAGGGTGTGATGGAAAACCCATGAGTGCAGTTCCAGCAACATTCAAGAAGCTCAACAACACGAAACCAACACAAAGCAGCCCGCTTGATTGGCATGCTATCCACCACCTTCAACATCCATTCCCTCTACCACTGATTCACCGTGGCTGCAGAGCATACCATCTAGAAATTGCACTGCAGAAACTCACCAAGGCTTTAACAGCACCTTCCAAATCCATGACTTCTGGCACAAACTGCCATCTTTTCAGCGATGCCTTTGCCAATCCATGGACACCAACTACCCCACCCCAGCGGGCCTCCAGTCATTCCCCACATACCGGCCAGTGCTTTTTCCGCCCAACCAACATTTGAGCACCTGCCATCTCTTCCTCCTAATGATGAGAAAAATATCTCGCCATTCTCACTGTGATTTCTCCTTGCTTCCCTACCAGCTATCTGTTCCTCCGCTGCATTGTTATAGAATATAGAATATAGAACAGTACAGCACAGAACAGGCCCTTCAGTCCTCGATGTTGTGCCGAGCAATGATCACCCTACTTAAACCCACGTAACCCGTATACCCGTAACCCAACAATCCCCCCATTAACCTTACACTACGGGCAATTTAGCATGGCCAATCCACCTAACCCGCACATCTTTGGACTGTGGGAGGAAACCGGAGCACCCGGAGGAAACCCACGCACACACGGGGAGGACGTGCAGACTCCACACAGACAGCGACCCAGCCGGGAATCGAACCTGGGACCCTGGAGCTGTGAAGCATTGATGCTAACCACCATGCTACCGTGAGCAGCTTTTCCCACCTGATAAGCAGACAGCTTGCCAATCCAGGCGGCTATGGTGGTGGTGGGTGGTGGTGGGTGGTGGGGGGGTTGGGGGGGGGGGGGGGGGGGGGGGTGGAGGTGGACCCATATGCCTTTTTAATAGGTTTATTAACTTGATCTGGCACCGTCAAAGACTTGTGCATATTGTCATGTGAGAGTACCTTTAAGAAATGGGTGTTTATAAAATTAGCTGTAGTGGATGTACCTTGTAAGAAATGGGTATTCATCGGTGATGTCAGAGTGTGGGTGGAGCTGGGTTGTCTGCTGTACTTTCGTGTTTGCTGCAGGGTGTGTTTTAGTTTAGTTTCGAGAGCTGGATAGCTGCAGGCAAAACAAGGAGCTGTATAAGGATCTCTCTGCAAACCAAAGACTGTCTCCAGATCAATTGGCTGATTTCAAACTGCTGACTGCTCTCAGTAGTGAATTTACACTTGATCTCTGTGTTAAAAAAGGTCTTTTGTCTTATGGATGCTAATAAGGTTTACTTATAGAATATTGTATCTGTGGGGAGGATTGGTGTTGATAGTTGTTAAGATGTTTACTGTGGGTTTATAAAGTGTTAATTGGTTTCATAAATAAACATTGTTTTAATTTAAAAGTACTGTGGACCTCTGGTGCATCACACCTGTAAGGTAGGCCCGTGTGCTCCCCATAATCACAATCTATTAAAAATTGTGGGTCAGGTGAACTCCATGATACACTTTGGGGTTCTCTAAACCCTGGCTCATAACAATATGCATCCCAACTTTCTCTGTTCCCACATCTCCTTTGAAATCATACCATTTATATATTCTTCCGACTAAGGTTACTCATTCTACACTTCTCTATGTTGAAATTTATCTGATGTCTCCCTGCACGTTTCTTATTTTAAATTTCTACAATTAAGGGCCAATTTAGCATGGCCAATTCACCTAACCTGCACGTCTTTGGGCTGTGGGGGTGAGAGCCACACAGACACTGGCCGAATGTGGAAACTCCACACAGACTGTGACCCAGGGCAGGGATCCAACCTGGGCCCTTGGTGCCGGGAGGCAGCAGTGCTAACCACTGCGCCGCCATGCCGGCCCGTCTGCAAATTTCACCAGCCCTTTCTCCCCACTGGTGACTACATTTCCGAATTCCGCACAATCTTCAAACCTACAACACCTAGTCTCCAACCAGCAGAACTGGAAACGTCCGCGTGAAAGAATTCCTCATTGGACTCCCAAGTTTGGTACTATGGCACTCATAGGAAGCAATGTTCAGTTTTTCTGTAGCCCTTGTTCTAGAAATCTACTTTTCCCCATCCTCCTTTAACAGTACAAATGCAGAGTGGGACATTGCAGACACTCCTGTTCAGGATTTTGAACGTGGGAAATAAACTAACCTTTGGAGTTCATCCAACTCGGGTTTTCTGCGAGATTATGAGTAAAATTGAAGGGTTGAGAACAGGTGTGCCACCGCTTATTCTTCAAAGCAAACTAATTAAAAACATCTTGCGTTTATGGATAGGTGGTAGGAAGAAAACAGTGCTGTTTGGACTAACCCTCTCCTGTCCATAACACATTAATGGTCAAGTTTATTCGGTCTTTCCTTATCTAGATTCATCTTCTGATGACTGGGAATAAAATCTAATTGCCATCCTTTTGGTAACATGCCCACAGTAATTGCAAAGGGTTCACGCGTGGTGTGTTGCTTCTAAATTTTATCAGCACGGGATCACAACTTTTTCCTGAACACAAGTTATCATCCCTGGTCTCCTGGCTGAAAAAGGAGTTGAGGAAAAGGCTACTTTGCTCAGTGAATGGAAGGAGCTGGAAATCACTGCCTGAGATTGTGATGGAGCCAGATTCAATTGTGGCTTTCGAAAGGGATTCATATAATTACCTGGAGAGAAACAAGAAAACTGCAGCGCTGTGGGGGCAAAGGAGGAATATTGGGACTGCGTGATTTGCTGTCGCAGAGAATTGAGCTGAATGGCCTGTGTTGTGACTATTCTATTTTACAATTCCATAATTCTTTGCAAGGTTGTTGGGAATGGGAGTTACCACAGGTTGTGAACGGAAAGCCATTACAAATATCTGCCTTCGTACCTGCTCGAGTGATAGATGTCCGAAGGCGATTGATTCTTCTCCTTTGCCATTCTCATTATATCGAGCACTGCCATGCCAAGACACTCCTCTTGTGTTTCATGTGTAACTGGTACTTTTATCCACCCATTGATAAAGTCATCGCGCCACTGTGAAAGGAAAGTTGCAATTAGACACTCACTCTTCATTGCTTCGTCGGGCTTTAACGAATCACAGAATCTTTACAGGGCAGAAGGCCATTCAGCCCAACTATCTGCGACAGCAAATCGGATAGTCCCAATTCTCCACCTTTTACCCCCATAGTTTAATCTTTACCAGTAATAATTGACTGCACTTTGAGGGGCAACAGCCAGACTCCAGCTCTGATTGGTCACACTCTTCTGAATCCAATGGTGAACCAATAGAATCTGCACTACCTCTCTGGAAGAGCATTCTTCCCCATGTCTTTCAGGTTGCAATCCAATTCCCTTTTCAATACCTCGATCGAACCTGCCTCCGCCACCCCCTCAGGAAGTTTGTTCCAGGCTCCCAAACCACCCTCTGGTGTGAAATGTTTTTTTTTTTTTTTGTCTCATCACTTTTGATCCTTTTGCCAATTATTTAGAATCTGTGCCCTTTTAAGTCTTGATGTTCCCTTGAGTGGGAACGGTTTGTCGCTATTGACACTGTCCATATTCTTCAGGATGCACCAGGAACATTTTCTGTGAAGGAGTGTCCAATTGACATCTCCTCTTATCGGATGGCAGGGCTAGAAAGCTTGCCTTGTGAAGTGCGGCATGCAGACTTCCATCCGAGCACTGTAGCACACTGCACTTATGTTAATTTATTCCCATCTCCAAAAATGTCAGTCACAGCTTTCAACCATCATCTACAGCTTTCACCACATAAAATCTGGGGAAGTAAATTTGGATGCATTTTTACCCAAGCTCCATAATTATACAGAATTAGAGAATACTCATGAAGCATGTTTCAACATCAACATTACGATCCCAATGTGGTTGCCAACTGCAATTAAAATATACTCCTGGAGGTTTCATCATATTATTTGCTCCCAAACGCACGCGCAACACATTAGTTGGCCAACACATCCAGCTTTGTGGCGTACTGACTCCCGCTGTCATTTGGAAAACAAAAAGACTCATTACCCAATCAGATGACACTTGACGGTCAGCCATACAGCCTTTTCAACATTTTCAACATTCCTCTCGAAATGTTCAAAGGACATGACAGAAAAAAACGCCAGTCTTTTTTAATGTCCCGATGATTTTCTCCAGCAGTGTCTCATCATCAATTCCTGGCTGCTTTCTGTATATATATATATATGTTTCAAATAAAATTGTTTCAAAATTGGCTGAGAGGGTACCTTCTTGTTGAGCCACTCTCTATGTTCCTTACCATGACTGCAGCCAGGTGCTCTCCCGAAGCTAGAAGGACTCTGACCAGCTAGACAGCTTCAAGAGCCCATTGTTCGCCCTTAACTGAACTGGGAACTTGTCTTCATTCCAATTAAGGGGGCAGACAGGTCAAAATTACAACCAGTGACTATTTTCCTTGAGGTAGGAAAAGGAGGTGGCAAGAACAGTTTGGGACCACCAAAGAATTACAGCTCCTGTCCACCCCCCCCCCCCCCCCCCCCCCCCGAAATTCAAAATTCACCCCCATGACGTGCCACTGGAGGGGTATGGGATTTCAAAAGCAATTGTTTCAATCCATAACACATTCTCTTCAAATGATAGAATTTACAGTACAGAAGGAGGCCATTCGGCCCATCGAGTCTGCACCGGCTATTGGAAAGAGCACCCTACCAAGGTCAACGTCTCCACCCTATCCCCATAACCCAGTAACCCCACCTAACACTAAGGGCAATTTTGGACACTAAGGGCAATTTAGCACGGCCAATCCACCTAACCTGCACATCTTTGGACTGTGGTAGGAAACCGGAGCACCCGGAGGAAACCCACGCACACAGGGGGAGGATGTGCAGACTCCGCACAGACAGTTACCCAAGCCGGAATCGAACCTGGGTCCCTGGAGCTGTGAAGCAATTATGCTATCCACAATGCTACCGTGCTGCCCATTCTCTTGAATGAGGGGCGGGATTCTCCGGCCACCCGCCAGGTCGGTGAATCCCCGGTGGGTTGCCCGAATCCCGCCCCGCCGCTGGCTGCTGTATTCTCCGGCCCTGTTTATCGGGCGGCGGCGAGATTCCCGCCACCCCAATAGGGGGCCATTGACAGTGCCCCCCCCCCCGTGATTCTCCGGGCCACGATGGGCCGAGCGACCGTCCATTTTTTGTCAGTCCCGCCAGTGTGAATTACTCAACTCACACACGGCAGGACCTGGCAGATGAGTATGTGTGGCCGGTCCACGGGCGGGTGCGGGAGGATCCGACCCCGGAGGGAGCCCCCACGGTGGCCTGACCCGCGATCAGGGCCCACCGATCTGCGAACGGGCTTGTTCTGTGAGGGCACTTCTTCCTTCCGCGCCGGGCCCCTGTAGGGCTCCACCATATTTCCCGGGGGCCAGCGGCAAGAAGAGAGCCCCCCGGGCACGTGCAAAATTACGCCGGCCGTTCCACGCATGGGCGGAATCACGGCAGCCGTTCCACACATGCGCAAACTCGCGCCATCCCTTCTACGCGGCTGGAGCGACGCTAGCCCCTCCAGCGTCTACCTAGCCCCCCAGAAAGGCGAGAATTCTTCACCTTGGGAGGCCGTTGACGCCGGAGTCGTTGCCGCCGGTTTTCCCGCCGGCTTAGTCCCCAGAAGGGAAGATCCTGGCCTAGGTGTCAGTACCTCCATGAGCCTTTTCACCATCTACCAATCCATGCTGTGTAGGGAAATACCCCTAGGAGCACAATAAGCCATTCCTGATGTACATTGCCGTGTATCCATTCCAGCCTGGGCTGGAGACATGCGGTAAAGGAGGGCAGCAGGAGATTGCAGGTTCAGGAACGTGAGTTGGGAGTTGAGGAAGGAGATGTCAATTGGATCCCATTTATGATTTTTTTTAATGCGGGATGTGATGTTTACAGTTGTTCTTCCCAGAAGCCAAAGCCAACTTGCAGCATTCACTTGTATTAATTGCCTTACATGTATACGTAAAGGTTGAATGGCTGCTTCTGATGTGGCAAAGGACATCCCTTGTTTAGTCTTACCAAATACAGTGCAATACACCCATGCTGTGCTGATGTGCGGAGGTGTTACAGAGAGGATGGGCCCTCAAATGGGCCCAGGGAGCCAGTTAAGGAAAATGAAAATGAAATTAAATTAAATGAAAAGAAAATCGCTTATTGTCACAAGTAGGCATCAGATGAAGTTACTGTGAAAAGCCCCTAGTCGCCACTTTCCGGCGCCTGTTTGGGGAGGCTGGTAGGGGAAATGAACCGTGCTGCTGGCCTGCCTTGGTGTACTTTAAAAGCCAGCTATTTAGCCCTGTGCTAAACCAGCCCCTAATAATAATTGCTTATTGTCACGAGTAGGCTTCAATGAAGTTACTGTGAAAACCCCTAGTCGATACATTCTGGCGCCTGTTCGGGAGGCCGGTACAGGAATTGAACCTGCGCTGCTGGCATTGTTCTGCATTACAGGCCAGCTGTTCAGCCCACTGTGCTAAACCAGCCCCAGGCCACCACAAGCTGCCTGAGCAGGGGAACCTGCCAAGTCGGTTACTTAATGTGGGCCTCTCCTACTGTTGGTTGAATGCCAGCGAAGGTGGGATGAAGCCCTTAAGTGGGCACAAATTGCCCACTTAAGGGTCTCAGTTGGCCCACTGATGCCCAATGCCACTCCTGCCACTGGTATAGTTGTGTGTCTGTGTGTGTGTGTGTGTGTGTGGGGGGGGGGGGGGGGGGGGGGGGGGGGGGGGGGGCGCTATGGGGACATGCAGATAGTTGGCAGGCAGACAGGCCACTAGATTGATCGTGGACCCCCCACCTTTCAAACCCTGCAGCGGGGGAACTTTAAGTCCAACCCAGCATCACTGAGTGAGGAAATGGGTTTGGTAGCTCGCAAAGGATTGTTGAAACATGGAAATTTAAGTTGAGTGAATACTTGAAGTAGACACAGGACTATAAGGAGGGTGTGAAAAAAGTAGAATGAGCTTTGAATTGTTCCAGCAAAGAGATGCGCGAGAACAATAAGTTGAATCCAAGCTGTAAATTTATATTATTAATTTGGGGTCACTATGTTTTAGTTAAAAGGAACAGCTATGTGCAGAATCATATTTGCACAAATATACATTCCTGGCTTTGTTACAGATACTCATCAATATATCAAGATTTCCTGATGTAAACCAAGTAGCTCCAGCGCTACATGATCTTTCAAACTGGACACTGTCTACACTACATTATCTCCATGACAGAGTAGGTAGGAATTTGAGTATTGTACATAGTTTCCACTTCTACGGCCTAATAGGAATCCATCACTTTATTCAAAGGCATTTCCTTCTTTAGTAGCATCGTGTAGTTGTACAAATATAAAGAAATGACCCAAATTAAGGGCTCAATACAAAGGTTTATCTCACTAGAGTTAAAACATTTACAGACTGTGTATGAACGACAAATCAACACTGGGTCCAGATAGATCAACGCAGTAAATCGAAGACCAAAACTCCCCCTTTGTAGTTAGGAATCCCTACTATAGTGAAAATTACAGGCTGAAAAGATGTCACAAATTGTACCTGAGCAAAAAGGTATGTCATTATTGTATCATCGATAAAAGGACTCTCCGCACCCTTGGTAACACCATAGCGAAAGGCTCTATTACTTCCGGGACTATACCAATGTGGAAAGTAGAATCTGTGGAGATAATATAGAAAGGATTAATTTTGCAGGTTGATCAAATGTTTAGTCAAATTAGTCCCTGGACTGTCAAATAAATATAACAGCACCCCCTCAGCCCAAAAGGATATTTTTATTTTCTTTACTGAGCCTCGGACTGATATTTGGGTATCACGAGTCTAAACAAGAGAACCAGAATGGTTCCAAAGTGTGTAATACAGTCCTCACTGCTTGTAGCAGGCACGGTGATGTGAACGTGATTTGCTCACAGCTCCCATTGTCTGGTTAAACATGGTGGAGCATTCTCAAATAGCAACGAGACTGGAGAAACAGGATTGTCATTCTAAAGGTTCTGTAAGAACGGATGCTGCCGAGGAAAGTAGAGGTATGGAGCTGCAGTAAGGTGCGGGTGGGTCTGTAATTATTACCCGGCACTTCAATTGCTGCAATTTCCATCAAGGAAGAATCTCGGGTTTCAATTCACTCACTGTCCTGTTATACTACGGGCAGGATCCTCCTCTCGCCAACCCAGCCCCCCCCACCCCCCACCCCACAGTGGCATGCCTTACAGCGACGGACGCTCGTCATTGCCCAGCGGTGGGATCGTCCAGTCCTGCTGATCTCCAGTATTTTGTGTGGCTCGTCTGACCAGCCACCGGAGATTTGAAACTGCCCTGCACCCCTCCTCCCACCCGCACCACAGCCACTATACTTAACTGGCCGCAACTTAGCAGGAGCTCAATATGGAGCTTACGCTCTCTGCCCTAGTGCTGTGCAAAAACAGGCAACGACATTTGGTCCAAGATTTGAAGAGCAAGCAATTTGCATATGAAATGCTTTGATGTGCATCATCGCTGTAATGAGGGCAAGATCAGCAAAGCTGCACAAACAGGAATGCAATAGATGGCCAGTTAATCTACTTTAGTGGGGTTGGGGTTGAGGGATAAATATTGACCAAAACACTAGGAAGAACTCCACTGCTGCTTTTCTGCGAACAATGCCAGGGGATTCCTTTGTGCCCACTTGAGACGACAGACGCAGCTTCATTTTAATATCTCAGCAGAAAGACGGAAGTTTCCACTTGATTGTGCGAGTTGTTTCCCGCGCAATTTCCCTTGTATCATTACAACTGGTACTATGGCAGCACAGTGCACAGTGGTTAGCACTGCTGCCTCACGGCACCAGGGACCCGATTCATTTCTGGTCTCCGGTGAACTGTGTGCAGTTTGCACGTTCTCCTAGTGTCTGCGTGGGTTTCCTCCGGGTGCTCCAGTTTCCTCTGACAGTCCAAAGATGTGCAGGTTAGTTAATGGGGTTACGAGGGTAGGGCAGAGAAGTGGACCTAGGTTACGTACTCTTTCAGAGGTGGGTGCAGACTCACTGGGCCAAAGGCCACCTTCTGCACTGCAGGGATTCTAGGATTCCAATTGAAGAATCCTTCTTTGGACATCATGAAGGAGGCTTCATAGTCTTGAGAATATTAACAGAAAGTCTTTATTCACAACTCATAAGTATGTACATATATACATTAGAGGGTACAGGTATGGAGTGGATTCCATCCTAGACCTTTACCCAACTCTGTCCAAGCTGACCCTGGCTCTGAGTCATGTGCCTTGCTTACATCATTGCGTGGGCGTTACTGTATTCAGTCCCATGTTAACCCCGTATGTACCAGCCTCTCCTACTAATAATGTCGATTGCCAATTTTTAAGAACAAATTGCATTTAGTGCAAATCGTCTTTCTGTGATCTGCGCGGGAAGCAGGTCTCGCCCACAAAACCCTCCACACATTTCCAACGGTTGAATTCTTCAGCATTGGGAGTTCTGCCTAAATGTGCTCACTTCTAAGCGTTTGAGGAGGCCCTAAATATCTTTCGGCACCAGGATTTGAATAGGTACTTTTTGAAAGGCTTTGAATTAATTATTTTAAAAACTTTCTAAGGAACTACCTACTGTACCCCATGCACATTGCACACTTGAAGTTGTTTCAAACTTTAATACATTTAATTTTGTGGAAAGAGAAACCAACAGAGTTAACATTTCAGGTATTTGCAGCCAATAAAATTGCTTTGTTCATTTTCTGTTTTTATTTTTGAATTACAGCATTCAAATTATTTTGATTTTGGGTGTTTAAATAATCCGTTACCTGCCTTTGCTCAGCAAGGAATTGATGCCACTTCTCCGCCCTACCCCCGTAACCCCATTAACTAACCTTTTCTGCTTTCAATTGTCTTTCACTCTATCAATGACAGCCAGGCATTGTGAGCATGTATGACTCACCCATTCCATATGAATACAACCAAAGTTTAACTGTTTCATGCAAAGGAACTTGTGTGCCATGACAGCTTAAAGGGCAGAAGCAAAATTGGTAAAACCTACTGAGTTTTTCCAGCATTTTTATTGCTGTTTAAGAGGTAGTTTGCTAAAAAAAGTGTCCAGGTCTTCGTGGACAATTCCAGTTCACGCTGTGATCTTTCAGTTTTTTACCCAATATTGTTTTGCTTCTGTGGGCCATAGCCTCCGACTCGTGTCTGGGACGGATGGCCCGCAGGAATTAGAAGAATGACATGCCTCTTGAAAACTGCGCTGAAACATCCGATGGCCGGATTTACTGGAGAGCTGCATTGAAAGGCTCAGTGGCCGTGTTGGTCTGGGTGTTTACTTTTCTAGGTAACCACTTGTCTAACACGAGCCGGAACTATCTGAAGTTTGCCATTTAAATCACATTTCTAGATAGTTCTCAGCTCTGAGCAACTGACCAGAGGTGTTTATATTTTTAGACAATTGTTGAGCAGACACTCACCTGTAAAACCTCCGAGAGAGATACCCCACTGCAATTTTGGGGTACCCCCACTGGGGAATTTGGAAGTCATGGCCCTATATATTATTTTATCTGTATTCAAATCAGGACAGAATATTTAACCTATATCCAGTTGCCTAATGCTGTCTGGTATTTTAAGCGGGTAACATCCACCGCCATTGAAGTCTGGAGCAGAGTGTTTTTTTTACACTGGTGTATTCCTGACTGTTGCACTCGTGATGTTTTCCCCTCCTGCCCAGATTGAAACCGGCTGCTGATGGGAGCGGAGTGGCCCGTCTAGAGTGCACCTACACACACTGATTGTAGCGGTTCAAGACTATCACCTTTGCCACCTTCTCAAGGGCAATTAGGGATGGGCAAGAAACATTGGCCCCAGCAAAGGTACCCACATTACGTGAACAAGAACAAATCTCCACCAACAATTCACTGCAAACAAGGTTAGTTATTAAGCCCGAGTGTATAATCCCTATCCTAAGCATGTTCTCAATGTTAAAGGTAGTATCCAATTTGGACCTCAGCTGGAGCATTGCGCCCGGTTCAAGACACTACACTTTAGGAAGGGTGTCAAGGCCTTGGAGAGGGTGTCAAGTGGACTGTTCAGAATGGTCCCTTTGATGAAGTCATGTGGAGAGAGTGAAGAAGCTTGGATTGTTCCTCATATAGCCGAGAAAGTTAAGGATGCTCAAAATTATCGGGGGTTTTAATTCAACTAATAAAGAAAAACTGATTCCATTGGGAGGAGGTTTTGAAAAATAGATGACAAGTATTTTGGCTAATTGGCAAAAGAGGCACGATAAGGAGAAAAGGAAGTCTTTCTGCAATAAGTTCTCACGAAATAGAAGAAAGTGGAGTGGATTTCGTAATGATTTTTTAAAAGGCAGTTGGCAATATACCTGGAAAGACGAAACATGCACTGGACCATGGGGGAAGAACAAGATAATAACACAAAATAGATAGCTCTTAGAAAGATCCGGCAAATAGTGCCAAATGCTACACTGTGATCAGATTGTTTTTAATATGCTGTCCCCAAGGCTCGCAAGTGACCCACACAGAAGGAATGGGGTCACTTGTTATCAACAGTACAGCACTGTAATATATTTTATATAAACAATGCTTGGGTAAATATTAGCGTTCCCCTCAGATGTAGCCCACATTATCCAATCAAGTTCGTCTCCATGATTTAATCAGTGTTTAAACATGTTTCTTGTTACAAAGATCAGTGACAAACTTGGGAGAGCTTCCACAAGTAGCACGGTAGCATTGTGGATAGTACAATTGCTTCACAGCTCCAGGGTCCCAGGTTCGATTCCAGCTTGGGTCACTGTCTGTGCGGAGTCTGCACATCCTCCCCGTGAGTGCGTGGGTTTCCTCCGGGTGCTCCGGTTTCCTCCCACAGTCCAAAGATGTGCAGGTTAGGTGGATTGGCCATGATAAATTGCCCATAGTGTCCAAAATTGCCCTTAGTGTTGGGTGGGGTTACTGGGTTATGGGGATAGGGTGGAGGTAGTAGAGGGTGGAGATAGGGTTGACCTTGGGTAGGGTCCTCTTTCCAGGAGCCGGTGCAGATTCGATGGGCTGAATGGCCTCCTTCTGCACTGTAAATTCTATGAAAATTCTATAAGAAGAGCTGCTGTAAACTTTTTTTTTAAATAACAGAGAGCAACATGATTTATTGACTTTTTTGTAAATAAATTTAGATTACCCAATTATTTTTTCCAATTAAGGGGCAATTTAGTGTTGCCAATCCACCTACTCTGCACATTTTTGGGCTGTGGGGGCGAAACCCACGCAGACAGAGGGAGAATGTGCAAACTCCACACGGACAGTGACCCAGAGCCGGGATCGAACTTGGGACCTCAACGACGTGAGGCAGCTGTGCCAACGACTATGCCACCGTGCTGCCCTGATTTATTGACTGTTGATCTTAAAGCTTGGACAGTTCAACCTACCGGAGTCGGAAAATGGTGGATTCATCTGCTGAGTCGCCCACATCAAAGACATGGTTTGGTGGATACCAAGAACGGTCTCTCTCATTCATCAGAGCAAAAAGGGTGTAGTGCACTGGCGGAATACCTACGGAACCAAAGGGATACAAGGTGAGCAGAAGTTCAAATGGTGCCTCAAACTTTTAAATAGTTCTTTATTTTCACTGTTGCTACGTTTGGCCAGTATGCGAACTGTAAATTTGCTGATACATTGAATATTGTTTTGTAATTGTTATCGGTGATCTAATTTTTCTGCCACTAATTATGGTTGTGTGCATCTCATCAAACATGATTATTTTATGCCAATCTAAGATCTACTGAATGACCTGTTTGCAATAGTGAACTTTAAAGGTGTGTGAATAGTATTATGACCAGTCTGGTTTTACCACAAAACGTGCTTTGCACCAAACCAACTATCGACACAGTAGGGTCTTGGATACACAAGCACCACACACCCACGCACACACACACACTCACAGGCACAGACACAGCACGCAGGCGCACCATTTATTGTTGCTAAATTACACCAATTGAGGGCCAATCAGACGGCAGATTAGTAGTTCATGTGTTTGTAAACACAAAGATATGATGGCACCAACCTAAGCCTTTTTCCACACATGGGTTTTTAAGTCTGCTCCACGTGAAGAACAGTGGTTAGAAATTTGGGGAAGGAGTGGAGGAGAAGAGCGATTTACATGTGCACGGGCTGACAAGTGCCCCCCTACAAACCAAAAGAAAAAAATAACAAACATTTCTGGGCCAATACTTGCATGTTAAAACGTTAATACTGAAACGTCGCTCTAAACTGATGAACAGAAATGGCAACTGCTCAAAGCACAGAGACACAGCTGGGTTCAGCTCCAAATGCTGTCGAAATGCGTATCTCTGCTAGGCAGTCAGATATGGTACCGAACAGAATGTGGAAGAAAGTAAAACGTTAGTGGACGGGCAGGAAGTAAACAAGACCTCGTGGTCAGAGCTATTGCGAAACAATTAAACCTCAAACTACACTGGCAGCACACTACAGGGGTGGGCATGTTGTTCGCTTAGTTTGAGCTGAAAAGGATTTTCATTAATTAAAGAAGAATCACAATGATATAAATTGCTGTCCATATTTTCCTCGTTGTGCTCTGTTCAAATGACTATTAGCAAGAATTACCCCGCCTGCAGCCTCACTGTATGAAATAAATAGCCATAACACTTTCCCTGCTTGCATGAAGCAAGATTTTGGTCAGACAAGTCCTCTTAGCACACTATTACTCGACATAGGTCCAGGTCCAGGAAGAACAGCACAACTAGATACTAAAAATTCCCTGTAATTATACACTTAAAATAAATCCTCCATCTTAACCTTATCTTGTGCTTTCAACTTGACTTCAAATAAACAGGCAGGAAATAAAAATAGCTGACCCATCAAGCCAGATCAGACTAATCACTTTCTTATGCGCTTTATTATCCTCTGACTTTCTGACTCTGTGTTGGAAGTAGAATGTATGTCATTGGCTGTGGGCCTGAAACACTGCTAATATCCGTAGAACAGACTAGAATGTAGACTCCCTACAGTGCAGAAGGAGGCCTTTTGGGCCATCGAGTATGCACTGACCCTTTGAAAAAGTACTCTACACCCAAGCCCACACTCCCCGCCCTTTCCCCGTGACCCCACCAAACTCCACACAGACAATCACCCGAACCCAGATCCCTGGCGCTGTGAGGCAGCAGTGCTAACCACAGTGCCGCCGTGGTGTCCTCGATATAGGGAACAAAATAACTGATGCAGTACAGGAGCTGCTTCCTCCTCGATGAGTTTGTGCTTTCAACACATGTGGTTTTAGATATGGGTCACTCACTTGCAAGAAACACCTGCTGAAATCAGCACATCCATAGAAAGTCACTGGCTGCAATTCATTGCTTGTGAAACAAAATTGAGGTATCGGGGCAATTTGTGTTGAAGAATGAATTGGGGGTTATGCCGAATATCCCCGCCCACTTACTTTGTCAAATTGTTTTTAGTACCAGCGAAATAAAATCACACCAAGATCGGATTGCCCAAAACGGTGTATGTGGGAAATCCCAATCCTCCAAACCCCGATTGAAATCCAGGAAGAAGGGAGAATTTTTGGGTCTGATACACAAACTACACCCTAGCTAATTTTACACGTTGTAAATCTACCTGGTGACAGCAGTAGACTGTATTCAAAGGGCCTCAATTAGTATGCATCTCTCCTGAGAACGGGTTTACACCGGCAGTTTAGATAATAATCAAGTGGTAGCATCTAATGGAGGTGAAACAGATTATAGATGATTGAGAAGGTCCCTGAGATAGACACAAGATAATGTACAGTCAAGGACGTTCAGGTTGGCAGACAGCCGAGTACACAGAAGGCATAATAAAAGAACGACAAAGGTATAATTGCCCAGACCCAGAGTAGCCAGGGGAGGCAGTCTCAAATCTAGCAGTCTGAAAAATGGGGCAGGCCAATTTCCAGACACCAAGCCTGAAAGTCAAGTTTACAGCAAACAAGCTTTTAAAAAAGTCTTAGAACCAAGGCAGTCCAGAAAACCTTTGTAACAGCAGTTTTAAAATATATTTGCCAGACCAGGAAAAAGACGGTTTGCCAGATTTTAGTATCATCCCTGAGGTGTGTGGTAAATATAGCTGGTTATTCAATTTGGATGTTGCTTGGGGAACAGGAGAAGTCTTAGAGTTCAGGTATCGTAGAGATATTGTGCAAAAAGGGTATGTTCCATATAAATTGTGTGTATTTAAGAATTCATCCATTTTAAATTGCATTAAAGTAGATTTGTCCTGTTTGTGTGCATTTTTCCTCTCTTTACTTTAATCGATGGTCTTTAATAATTATTCCATGATGATTGGGCTGCTTATTCTCACAGGGGTTTCACTTGAATGCTCACACCAAAACAAATAAAACAATACACCTCCACAAACCAATGTTCCCAGTTGGGATACCCTTGGAGATAACATCAGCCTGCTTAGTGAACAAACTCTATTAACTTCAGCTATGCTTCAAGTGAGTAGAAATTGTGCATCTGACACCAACCCACTCCAATTTCATTGGCTGGGGCAGGTTAAAATTAGGGTTTGGGTGGGATAGCAGAATATTATGGCAGGATTTTACATTCACCTGTTGTGGGAAAGGGGGGAGTGGGGTCTTCAAATTCTTTGGATGGCCTTCCACGGGGCCCTGGTCTCGCCCGCCAGACCTCTCTGACATTTCAGTGTGGTTGTCATCATTCTCGTCATTGTTCGTAACTTAACAGACTTTTCTTATGTAGGAGCATTATTAAGAGGCAGTATCATAATAAAACAAAACTGCATTTCTAAGCTTGCAAGAGGTAGTAGAATAGTGTGCAATAATAGATAGTGATTTTGTTTGCAAATTTCCAAAGTGTCAGTACTTGCATGATGGACAGTTGATTGTCAATCACAGGTATGGAATTCGTGAGTTAGTCACCTTGGATTAATCTGCCTCGAGGTTATATTATAGAGGGCTGGGGGTTTTAGCAAGGGGAAAAGAGATGAGTGCAGGAGACAACAAGGGACCAATGAGGGAGCAGGAGAACATCGCGCGCTGTTAGTATGGACCCCTCTGCCAGACGGAAATTGGACTTGGGGATAAGTGAAAGGAATGGAGTGGGAGGGATGTAGGGGCAGACAAATCCAGGCAAGCCATTTACCTGTCTGATCCCGCTGCCTCCCACTTTATTCCAATTTCATCCTTTAGAGCAGGCGAGCAGGACAACGGAAAGGAGGCAGCAGGGACTTCTTCAAATAGACAGAGTGGGGACCTGACACCTTCGGGTTGAAGTGTGCGATTTTAGGTGGGGGGCCCGAACGATGGATTTCCCCATCAGTTCAGACCTACTGAGAGGCGCATCATGGTGCACAAGAGGCTCATGCAACAAAGCAGCTACATAGATCACTTGGTTGCATGGTGTACCAAAAACAACCTCTCTCTAAATGTCAAAAAGACCAAGAAACTGATCATCAACTTCAGGAAGCGTAGCACGACCGCCCCCCCCCCCCCCCCCCACTATCTGCATCAATCGCTCCAACGTGGAGATGGTCGATGGCTTTAAGTTCCTGGGGGTCACCATCACCAACAGTCTGTCCTGGTCCGCTCACATTGATGCAACAGTCAAGAAAGCCCAACATCTCTACTTCCTATGGAAGTTGAAGAAAATTGGCATGCCTGCATCGACTCTCACAAATTACTACAGCTGCGCCATGGAGAGCATCCTATCTGGCTGCATAACAGTTTGATGTGGCCCAAGATCGCAAGAAACTGCAGAGTGTGGTGAACGCAGCCCACCCGTCACAAAAGCTTGCCACCCTCCCATTGATTCAGTCTACCCCTCCGCTACCTCAGAAAGGCAGCCATCATTATCAGAGACCCCTCCCACCCAGGCTTTGCCTTCTTCTTTGCCGGTGTAAAAACGCTGGCGTTGCACTCCAGAGTTTCCTCAAAATAATACAAGCTGATTCACTCACCTTCAGGGGGCTAGCAGAGACCCGGAGTGCTTCACGCAGCTTTAGCTGCGGATACGGCTCCCGTACTTCCGGTTCCGAGTCCACTCATGTAGACGGCAGCGGCCTCGCCGAGCGCCATGGCGGACTCGCAGCTGGAAGATGTAGGCCCCCCCAATCGGCCGCGCGCCCCAAGATCCGTCTGGCCCGATCTCTCCCCCGGTCGCCCATAAGGCCCCCGCCGGTGCCCGATCCCCCCCCCCACCCCACGAACCCCCGCGCGAGCATCCCGACAGGCCAAAACATGTTAGTTCCACGCCGTTGGGAAGTCGGGAACTTGGCTGGTCGGGAGTGGAGGATCGCTGGGTGGGCCTCTGGCAATGCCCCCCCCCCCCCCCCCCCCCCCCCCTCAGCCGCGCGGAGTACTACACGCACGTGACGATTTTCAGGGCCCGGAAAATCGCCAGAGCGGCACCGAGCATGATTCCGGCGCCAAATTGGATTCTCCACCCCCGCGCCAAACGCAATTTTGGCATGGGGCTGTGGAGAATCCAGGGTGGCAAGAATGTGGAATGAACTACCAATACCACGTGGGAGTGGTTGAATCGATTTTCATTGAGGAATTGGAGGAGAAAAGTGCGTACATGAAGGAAAAATGAATGGAAGTACAGATGGATCGGCCAAGATGCAGGTTCAAGGCAGCTTTTGAGCAGCACAATGACTGATCTGCACCTGTTGAGCCAAGTGGCCTGTTCATGTGCAGTAGAACTCGATGTAAAATTTGCCTACGGGTTGAGGGCGGGGGTGTGTGGGGGACAAACAATAAAAAAAAGTATGAGTAATCAACCATGCTAGGAACTTCCGTTTCAGCCCAAAATAAACTGACTTGCTACAGAAATGTTTTATCTGCTAAATGTTCTCCGATCATATGAATGATCTGAACCTGTGCAACCTCTTGACTCTAATAATGAAGTGGGGGACTCGCGTAACATTCCTCAACAAAAATCCAACTGTTTACTTAATCATTGAACCCCGCCCCGTGTGGAGTCCAAGCAATTCATTTATCTAGGTTTGTACCCAGTCAGAGAACCATATGTCAATCACCTTTCTTCATTCTTCTGGGGTTTTCAACCTCTTCTGGGGGAGTTTTCTGGTTCTATATTTAATAACCTTATTCATAACAGGAAGTTTAATGGCTTCTGTCGGTTTAAAATTGAGGAGTAGTCAGAGAGTTGTGAGCAAAGTTGACATCCTACAGTCAGAAAAACATTCAATTTTACCAGTCGGTGACATTAAAAAATTCAAACATCCACCCCTCTTTGGGGCAGTGACTGAAAGGACAGAGTACCGGACATTCAAACCCGTTGTTTACGAACAGGGCCGCTCATCTCATCCAAACAGTGAGGTACATGCAACTGCAATGTTGATTTTCGGTGCTGTCCTGTCATCGATCCCTAATGTTGCATATTGGCCACAGTTTCTTTAGATAAGGTATTCAACTTTATAGAAACACCCGAGACTCTCCACGCGTCAGTTGGATCTCCCCGTGATGCCGCAGGTCAACTGCATTCCATACCGGTTGCTGCCTTGTGTGGACAGGTTGCCCGTCCTCCCATGTGAGGAGGCAAAAGACAAAACTCCTTGCCAAATCCAGGAACCCGCCACAAGAAGCCTCTTTTTAAAAAAAATGCAATGCACTTCCAGAGACGCAGCAAAAGCAGAAGCAACTCTGAAGAGTGTGAGAGTGTGGCACTCGCTAGCGCAGGGAGTGGTCGAAGTCCACTGTATTGATGCAGTTAGGAGAAATTAGACGAGTATATGAGGGAGATGGGAATAGATGGTTACAGTGGTAAATTGAGTTGGACATGTGTTGAAATATCCTATCCTATGTAAATTCCCCTTCCCTACATGGTGGGTGGACATACTCTAAATAATACTCATGTGGGGTGGCATGGTGACACAGTGGTTAGCACTGCTGCATCACAGCACCAGTGACCAAGGTTCAATTCCAGCTTTGGGTCACTGTGTGGAGTTTGTACGTTCTCCCAGTGTCTGCTTGGGTTTCCTCCGGGTGCTCCGGTTTCCTCCCACACTCCAAAGATGTATGGGGTAGGAAGAATGGGCATGTAGATGGAGTTGGAACCAAATTTTGCCACACAGGTGTGTGTGTACAGGGAGTAGAGTAGGGGGCCAAGTACGCAGCCTTGCTGGCCCTGGTATTGAGGACTATTGTGGAGGAGGTGTTGTTGTCCATTCTTACTGATTGTGCTCTGTGGGTCAGAAAGTCGAGGATCCAGTTGCAGAGTAAGGAGCCAAGTCCAAGGTTTTGGAGCTTTGATATGAGCTTGGGTCGGATTATGGTGTTGAAGGCGGAGCTGTCGTCAATAAATAGGAGTCTTTATGTAGGAGATGCTCCAGGGATGAGTGTAGGGCCAGGGAAATGGCGTCTGCTGTGGACTGGTTGTGGTGGTATGCGAATTGCAGTGGATCAAGGTGTTCTGGGAGTATGGAAATGATGCGCTTCATGACCAACCTCACAAAGCACTTAATTACAACTGAAGTCAGGGCCACCGGACGGTAATCATTGAGACACGTTGCCTGGTTCTTCTTTGGCACCGGCATGATGGTGGTTTAGAACTGCATGTTTTTCATGTTTTCTTCAACAAATCAGAAACAACGGCCGAATTCCCCAGCCCCGCAAATCACTGGGATCTTCCAATACCTCTGAAAGTCGGTGGATTTCTGACTGGTCCAAAGCATTCCCTCTGACAGATCCCATTATGGCAGGCCAGAAAAGCCATTCTCTTATTCTCCATAATAATTTCTCCTTTCCCATATTGGAAGGAACCACATCTACTTTCACGGCTCTCTTCCTCAGTACAGTCATGTAAAAGCTCTTACAACCTGTTGTATTGGCCCATAACTTCCCAGGTGGCGCATTGCAGGGGTACCCCAATGATGTGCTGGGGAATCCCTCCAGGAGGTTCCCATACAAAGGTTTACCCGGCAATTCATAGAATCTACAGTGCAGAAGGAGGCCATTCGGCCCATCGAGTCTGCACCAGCCCCGGGAAAGAGAACCCTCCCTAAGCCAACACCTCCACCCTAACCCCATAAACCAGTAACCACACCCCTAAAGCTCTAACTTCCTCCAGACAACTGCGCTGGGTACCATCCGACAGAAGCAATTTAAATCATTATCTTCCAGATGGTGCTGCCAGTTTCACCATGTCAGTTACTCGGAGTAAAGAGTAAGAAAAAAAAATATCACTTCTAACTCCGGAGTAACTATTTAAAAAATCCAGACCCAGCCTCACAAAGGGACACCCCCCCCCCCCCCCCCCCCCCCCCCCCCCCCACACACACAAACACACACACAGACAGAACCCCCCAGGGGATCCACCACACAAACCCCACCCCCGACCAGCGGCCCCTTCCGGTCCAATCCACCCCTCTTTTGGACTGACACCCCCCCTCCGCTCTGACTGACTGATGACTGTCATGAGAATGTCACTTTAAGAAATGTCTGTCTACTCATGTTACTGCAGTGATGTCAGAGTGTGGGTGAAGCTCTGGCTCTGCTTTTTAGTTTCACTTTGAGAAGAGCTTGGTTGTCTCTGTTTTTTTTGTTTTTGTTTTCAGTGTTGGAGCTGAAGCCAGACAAAGTAGGTGTACTGCTCGCTGCCACGAAAAGACTATCGCTTGATCATTTGGTGAATTCAAAATTATAAATGTTCTCAGTAGTGAATGTAAACCTGATGTGCTTCTGTTAAAAGATGTTTCTTTGGTCTTCTGGATGTTGTTTGGGAAGTTATTAAGGATTACTTAGTGTTGTATTCATTGGGGGTTGTATTTGAATTGATGGTTGCTAAGATGTTCACTGTATGTTTTAAAAAGGTTAACTTGAGTTCATAAAATAAACATTGTTTTGCTTTAAAAAATACTTTTTCCATTTCTGCTGTACCACATCTGTGGAGTGGCCGTGTGCTCCCCATGCTACAATCTAGTAAAAGATGTGGGTCAGGTGAACTCCTTGATACACTTTGGGGTTCTGTGAACCCTGGCCCACAACATGACTGACCTCCTTCCGCCCTCACGGACTGACCCCCCCCCCAAACTCCCCGTGGACTGACATCTCTCACTCCAGCCCAAAAACCCTCCCAACCCCCACCCCCACTGTTGTCTGAACCACTTACTTTTAATTGTCCCTTTAAACACCCTCATTTTGGCAGTTAGTGTCATAAAAAGGGGATGTTTCTTACCTATGTACCCCCCCCCCCCCCCCAGTTACTCCACACCGATGTAGCTGAGGCTGGGTTTCACTGCTCCTGTCTCACGCAGCCTGAGTGAGGAAGACGTAAACAAAGGCTGAGTTCCCCCTTCCCCTGCCGGCCACTGGGAAATTCCAATACCTCTGAAAGTCAGTGGACGTCTGGCTGGTCCAAGGCACCTCCCCGCGGTGTGTCCCGTCTGACATGGCCGGAAAATCCATTCTCTTATTCTCCATCATAATTTCTCTTTTCCCATATCCCCCCACCGCCGCAGAAGGGAAGGAAAATCCCTCCCGTGCCGGTGGACCATGAAACTATCGTGGATTTTTGTAAAAACTCATCTAGTCCACTTAGGGAAGGAAATCTGCCACCCTTACCTGCTCTGGCCTACATGTGACACCAGATGCACAGAATCCCAACAAAGATAAACATGCCGAGAGTGGCAATCTGATGGAGATTGCCACTCGAGTAATTTATTGGTCTATATTTCTCGCTGGTTTACTCTGCCTTTTCTTTTCATTATTACTATCCTTAATTTTTTTTTTAGCTAGTCACAGATGCATCACTTTTCCCGTTTAGTTCTTATTCTCAACTAATGTAGATTCACTGATATTTCTACAAACATTCATCGTTGTTAATCTACGATCATAGCTAGGTTTCCAATCTATTTTAACCGACTTGCCCACATATTAATGCAATTCACTTTATTCATGGTCAGTAGTTTTGGACTTGTATACCTCGCTCTAATACTTTTGAGGTTAAATTCCATCATATTATGATCATTCTTTCCCAGAGGACCATTTACTATGAGATTCCTAACTCGCCTTGTTTCATTACACAAAACAAGATCTAAAATATTCTCTCCCCTTGTTTGTTGCATGATGCATTGTTCCAGGAACTCTTTCCCAAGAACTCCATACAGAACAGTACAGTAGCTGTGAAGAAATCGCACAAACCTCTCAAATTCTATCATTGCTCAATTGTTTTTAGAGCTGTTTTATTCTTTCCAATTGATCAATGCCTTGCAGCAACACACCACATTTAAACCACTAGGGGTGTGACTCTCTGGCTGTTCATGGTGGCGGGATCTTATGGGCCCAGCGACTGCAGGTTTTACGGGGGTGAGGGATGCGTTCAACAGGAAATCCCGGAAACCAGAAGATCCCATCTCTGGCCATTGGCAAGCTGACCTCCACCACTGCAGAGCACGCTGCAGAGGGGGAGGGAAGTCCCACCCGTGGTATCTCAAAACATATAGGTGGAGATGGTGGCATAGTAATAAGGGGCGGGATTCTCCGGTCCCCCTCTGGGTCGGATAATAGCCGGGGGGCGGCGTGAATCCCGCCCTGCCGCTAAGACGGCGGCTGCTGAACTCTCCGGTGCTGATTTTCGGTCGGGGGCGGGATCACGTCGCGCCAGTCGGAGGCCATTGGCAGCACCCCACCCCCCCCCGCCCCGTAAATTCTCCGGGCCCTGATGGGCCGAGCAGCCACGCATTCCTGGCCAGTCCCACCGGCGTGAAATGGACGTGGTCCATCCCGGTGGGACCTGGCTGGTCGGCCATCTAGCGGGGTCCTCGAGGGAGCGCGGTGGATCCCGGGGGAGGGACACTGTGGCCTGGCCCATGATCGGGGCCCACTGATCTGCAGGCGGGCCTGTGCCATGGGGGCACGTTTCCCTCTGTGCCAGCCTCTGTAAGGCTCCGAGATGGCCGGCGCGGAGAAGAAACCCCTGCGCATGTGTTGGAAATACGCCGGCGATTCTGCGCATGCGCCAACTCGCACCGGCCCGCGGCGCCAACCCCTCCAGCATCATGTCTTTCCCAAGAGTTAGGGCCAACAGATTTCCATTGCTCGGGTGCAGTGGCTGCTGCTGGTCATGCACCCACCAGAGGCCCAGGCTCAACAAGGGATCCACGCCACAGCTGAGTGAGGACAGGATGGAGGTTGCAAGCTGGTCAGGGAGAGGGTTGGAAGAAAGGCCAAGGGGATGATTCTCAATTGGCCCCCCCTTTCTGATGGCCTCACCCACCCTACAAGCCCGCAATCAAACCCAATAGTTTTTGCTTATATAATCGCTGTTAGTGTTACAAATAGGCTCAAATTAACACTGCAATGAAGTTGCTGTGAAAAGCCCCTAGTCACCATACCCCGGCACCTGTTCGGGTAGGGAGGATTCAGAATGTCCAATTCACCTAACAAGCATGTCTTTCAGGACTTGTGGGAGGAAACCGGAGCACCCGGAGGAAACCCACGCAGACACAGGGAGAACGTGCAGACTCTGCACAGACAGTGACCAAAGCATCAACCGAACCCATGATCCTGGTGCTGTGAAGCAACAGTGCTAACCACCATAATATTGGACTCCCCTCATGGTGACTCCACAGCCCACTGATGAATACTATCGATTGCCCAATTAAGGATATTAATTAAGATTCAGGCAGGAAGGCGGCCATAAATCTTCCTGCTCTGGACTTAACTGGCCAGAGATGGGAAGGCAGGGGGAATAGCTAACCCCATTCTCCTGCCTGATTAAATGCCCACCTGTCTCCTAACTTATCCCTGGCATCAAATTCGACCTTGAGTGAAAACAACCTGATCAATTTTCAACAAGGAAATAGCCACAGTCCCTTCAACGAAGTAGAGGCAATTCACTCCCCGTAATGCTTAATTTTAAAACACTCCTCTATAGAAAGGTGAGGATAAGTTAGTTGCGGTTATAAAGCGGCTCACCGTTAATCTCTGACTGTTGGTTGCCTAAAGAGTAGCACAAGGTGAGGTCAGAAAGGAGGTGTTAATCATCTTCAGAAAGTACCTGGCATGGCAATAGTCACAACAGGGAAAACACCAAAAAAGTACCTAATCTCATACGCTTAAAATATCAAGCATTCAATTGCTGGTTAAGGTGACCGAGTCCTATGGGACCTCTTTCCTGTCTGTGTAACCATGATAAGAGAAGGAAGAGAGAGAGAGTGAAATTTCAAAGATATTAACACCATTGTGATTTTCTCGGTTTGCTCTCTCTGCTTCAACCAAGGAGGGTGGGAATAAAACTGGATTAGAAATTTACAGGCAATATATACTGTAGAAGGGGAGATAAAATAAATTATACCGATTTTAAGAAAGGGATTGCCCTCTTGCACACAGACGATTTTGTTTTGGAAACATTGGTGGTGGGGTGGGGTGGAATCTTAACGAACTAGTTGCCAGCTTCAGGGCAAGATCTGGGGATCCAGATTCAAATCCCAACGTGGCTGATGGCGAAATTTGAGTTCAATAAAATATCAGGAATTAAAAATCGAATGGTGACCATAAAACCATTGTTGTTTGTTATAACAACGCATCTGGTTCACTAATTCCCTTTAGGGAAGGAAATCTGCCTTCCTTACGCCGTCTGGCCTGCATGTGTGCAATGTGGCTGACTCTTAATGCCCTCTGAAATGAAGGGCAGTTAGGGATGGGCAATAAATGTTGGTTCAGCCAGCGACACCCATATCCCAGAAAGGATTTACTTCTTTTTTTAAAAAGGAGCACTATTGTGCACATCAAATGCATTCAGATGCCACAGAAGAAAATGTTATGAAAGTAAAAGCGTGATTTAACTAAAAACAGGGTAGCATGGTGGTTAGCATAAATGCTTCACAGCTCCAGGATCCCAGGTTCGATTCCCGGCTGGGTCACTGTCTGTGTGGAGTCTGCACGTCCTCCCCCTGTGTGCGTGGGTTTCCTCCGGGTGCTCCGGTTTCCTCCCACAGTCCAAAGATGTGCGGGTTAGGTGGATTGGCCATGCTAAATTGCCCGTAGTGTCCTAATAAAAGTAAGGTTAAGGGGGGGGTTGTTGGGTTACGGGTATAGGGTGGATACGTGGGTTTGAGTAGGGTGATCATGGCTCGGCACAACATTGAGGGCCGAAGGGCCTGTTCTGTGCTGTACTGTTCTATGAGTATGTTCTGGGCCCTCCTCAGTCCGCACTTTGGCATCATTCCCTGCAGGAGCTCCTCAGTGCAGGAAGATATGGGGGCTCCAATGGTGACCCGCTCTCTCGACCACTAACCCCCCCCCCCCCCCCACCACCAACGCGACCAACTGACTCCCCCAATACCCCCCACCACACTGCCCTTATTCGTAGAAGCAAAAGGTATCTGCTGAGTTTCCCTGAGCTACGCAGATTAGGAAGGCCCCAATTCTATCAACCACATTCAATCAGCAGATCTAACCCAATTGGCCTCAGTGTATGTCTATGATAGGCAAGTGGAAGTTGCTCAGAGCTTCCCATCATCGCTGTGTAGCAGAACCTGGCGTAAATACATTTTGTAGACTTAATTCTCATCTACAATTAGCATGTGGCTCGCCACAGACATGAAAACCGCCTATTTGAATTTCTGGGACCATGCCTTCACAAGGAGTCAATGCCATTTTTCAATATATAGGGGAGGGTGGTCAGAAGGGAGAGAAAGAGGAAATGAGAGAAAATTAGTGAGAGACAGAAGAAAATAATCAACTCCCACTGGTTTCATTTAGAACCATTTCCTACGAGAAACAACGCAATCATTTCCTTGAAGCTATTGAAATATGCACTTTCCAATCCCTTTTTACAAAAACACACAAGCGTGTCAGGTTCTGGGGAACCCCTAGCTTGCACCAACATGTTATGCTAATATATTTGTCAGGGGAAATCACCAGAAACTGAAGGAAGGGAAATCACTGGTCAAAATTTTATGGAGGCAAGGGGGATCTTAGTTGCTGGCTTATGAACTGGCAAGAGCTTGCACTGCCTCTTTCTGGGAAGGATCACCGCTTCCTGCACCACTCAGACACTTGACAGGCTAGTTGTGGATCTATCCCCGGGATCAGGGATCCGGATCCAGGGCCAGGCGAGGGTGGGAGTGCTGCAGGCCAAGACTTGCTGGCCAATCTGAGACCAGAAGCTCAACAGAAAGGCAGCACCAACGAGGAGGCAGTCGTTGCTGCTGGTGCCTTAGACCTAGTTATAGGAGCAGAATTAGGTCATTCGGCCCATCGGGTCTGCCCAGCCTTTCGACGATCATGGCTTATATGTTCTGCATCCCCATTCTCCTGTCTTCTCCCATAACCCCAATCCCCTTATCAAGAAATTCCCTTATTAATCAAGAACACCGCATTTGTGCTTCAGGTGCTGTTACCTACAGGGGTACAGACAAAGAGCTGGAAGGTGGAATTAGACAGAATAGTTATTTCTTAGAACATGAAGAGCGCAATTCTTCCCCCCCCCTCCCCCCCACGCCGGGTGGGAGAATCACGGGGGCGCCGCCGCGCCGCCCCGCCACGCGATTCTCCCACCCCCACTAAACCGGCGCACCGAGATTTACGGCTGGCCGCTCGGAGAATCGGCGCTCGCCGTTTGTAACGAGCCGAGCGGCCTGCCCAATATGTGTTCACACCAGCGCCGATCACACCTGGTCGCTGCCGGCGTGAAAAGCGCGGGAACGCTGCGGGGGCGGCCTGTTTGGTTGGGGGGGGGGAGAAATAGAGCACCGGGGGGCGCTCAAAAGGGGTCTGGCCCGCGATTGGTGCCCACCGATTGGCGGGCTGGCCTCTCTGAAAGATGCACTCCTTTCCTCCGCCGCCCCGCAACATCACTCCGACATTTCTTGCGGGGCGGCTGCGGGGTGGATGGCAACCGCGCATGCGCGGGTGACGTCATTTACGCGGTGCCGGCCGCGTAATTTACATGACGCCGCATGAGGCAGACGTAAATTACGCGGCGCCGCTCCTAGCCCCCTGGGGGTGGGAGAATAGGGGGCAAGGAGCGGCCTCCAACGCCAGAGTGAAACACTCCAGTTTTCACTCCAGCGTTGGCACTTAGTCTCCCGTTGGGAGAATCCCGCCCAAGAACTAGGAGCAGGAGTAGGCAATTTAGCCTCTCGAGCCTGCTCCACCGATCAATACCATCATGGCCTCATCTCCATTGTCCTGCTTATTCTCCGTGACCCTTCAACCTGTTACTAATTAAAAATCCGTCTAACTCCTCCTTAAATTTACTCACTGCCCCAGCATCCATCGCACTCTGGGGTAGCGAATTCCACCGATTCCCAACTCTTTGGGAGAAGTATTTTCCCCTCATCTCTGTTTTAAATTTACCCTAAGACTATGACCCCTCATTCTAGAGTGCTCCACAAGAGGCCACAGGTGATTGGTGGAGAGAGGAGGGAGTGGGGTGGGAGTTGCGGGAGGGGGTGTGGAAAGAGTGGGTAGGCAGCAAGTGGTCCTCAGCGTCCCCTTCCTGATGTTGGCACTGAGTGTCTTTGAATAAGAGACCCTCCCCAGGAGCCAACAAGCAATCCCACAAGGGGTTTGTTTGTCGTGCCTCAGGTGTGGCACGGCCCCTGACTGCTGCTGTGTCATCTCAGAGGCTTCATAACTGACCATAAATCACGTCAGTTGGTACCGCTCATATTCCACAGCACAACAAATAATCTTTAATATTTATTCATGTGCAAAAGTGAGCGCTGAGCCAAGCAGAGACTGGCAGCATGAGAGCTACAATTGGTTTCAATACTCCTGCAGAAAGAAAGGGTGAAAAATATCAGGTAAAGTTCCAATTCTTTACTGTCCAGTAACTCCCGAGGGCAAAAGTATCAACATTGGTGAGGGCAAGGCAATGTGTTGGTGTGACCCCCGCCCTGAAATGTCTGGCAATATATCTGGGCTAAATTGCAAGGGTGAGATAGCAGAGTGGCCGGATTTGTACCTCCACAAGTCAACTCACGACAGAATACAAAATCAAAGAATTTTTTTAAAGATCCCAGTAAAATCACGATGTAAACACTGAAGGAAATCACAAAAAAAATGTCATTATTCAATGTCAAAGCGACACTTTTTGCTGAAACATGGCATTTATATTTTGCCCTATAAAATCCTCGAGATAGCCCAAGGCTCCTCATAATTAGCAAATTATCTTTGTACTGTAGCATCCATTCTTTGCACCTAATTAGTGCACATCAAGATCCTTATAGAAAATCATATAATTTACAGTGCAGAAGGAGGCCATTCGGCCCATCAAGTCTACACCGGCTCTTGTAAAGAGCACCCTACTTAAGCCCACGCCTCCACCCTATCCCCATTACCCAGTAACCCCCACCAGCCAATCCACCTAACCTGCACATCTTTGGACTGTGGGAGGAATCCCATGCACACACAGTCATCAGAGGCCGGAATTGAACCCGGGTCTTTGAAGCTGTGAGGCAGCAGTGCTAACCTCTGTGCCACCATGCTGCCCAATCAGGCAGCAATGACACGAAAGATGAGTCAATCTATTTTAGGTAGTACTCTGAAGGAGGAATAGAGAACGAGTGTTTGGACAACTCCCGACCTTCCTCTGAGTTATGACACTGGAGGCAAGTAAGCAGGCAGCCTAGGCCTCGATTTAAAGAAGGATCGCAGCTCTGGTGCGAAGGTCACTCTCTCAGCTCTGCAGCCTCGATTCTGGACTCATGTCCCAGAGTGGGACTGGTACTAAGGGATCTCTAACTCCGACACGCGGCTCCTACCAATTGAGCTGACTGGTCACCACAGGTCATCAACCTCAATATCTTTACCAAAATATTTCACTAGAAATTTACTTGCCTTAATTGGCTTGTTTCACTCTTCAGTGTTTTCATCCCATCATTGCTTTTTCAAGATGTTTTTGGATGTTCTCTTACCGTAAATGCAATTTTCCTTTATCAAACACTCGACATAGAAAGTTTTGTTTTATAATTTCACTGACAGGGCTGGCATTTGTCGCCCATTCCTAATTGCCCCTTGAATGGAGTGGCTTACTCGGCCATTTCAGAGGGCAGTTAATAATAAACACTGGGTGCGATCTAATGGGAGAAGCACCAAGTGTGATAGCGGTCATGGCATCCCGGATGCTTCCCGACGGCCGACCCTGCGAGACCATGGTTGGTATCGAACGTCAATTAGGGCCAAAAATGATCCTCCGCAAGCTTTATGGTGGACATGGCCTTGACTACGCCCAGCAGCTCTCCGCTAATAAAGGGGAACAGCACATGAACCACTCGCTCTAAACACGCTCCAGACAGCATGCAGCCTTGCCACCACAGAGATCTGTTCCACACTTCGGGGGTGTTCGACCTGGCCAGGCTGCTGGACATCGTGGAGGCAAGACAGAATACCCTGTTCACCAGAGAGGGTTGGAGGACCAGCCATAGGGCTGCCAAAGGCACCCAGACGTTAGTGGCAGCCCTGTCCAGTGCAGGAAGATGACCAAAGGCCTCCACCGTAAGTTGACACTGGCCCCCTGCCAGCACCCTGACCTACTCTGCTTGCCCCCCTCCCTCGTTGACGGGTCAATGGCTGGCACCTCACACCACTCCTCCCCCCCCCTTCCACCTCCTCCCCCACTCCCCGCCACCAGTATAACACCGCATCTGTGCTCCAGAACACCCTGGCACCCACCAGCACAACCTACCCATGCGCAGCAGTGATGCCCACATATGCCTCCCTCCCCAATGCCCCCCCATTTCCTGGTACATAAGGCATGTGGATCCCAATATCCCTCTTTGTCCCAGGAGAATTTGGCACATAAGAGGCAGGAAAGGGCCCACATGGGGAGAAGGGGACCCGACATCAGAGTCCTCACCCCTTATGAGGACGGGACTGGAGATTGGCGGGTTGACCGAGAATAGAGCGGTCACTGACCAAGAGGTTGGCCTGCGCCGCAGGGGTGAGGATCCATTGCCACATCACCCACCTGTCCCGTCCCCAGTGAGTTGTGCACATCAAACAAAGTGTTCCTTCTCTCTCACTGACCGAATGTCGTTTCTATCACAGGATCTCCATCGGATGGGACCCAACTATCTGGGGTCACCCATCCCCGCCTTCCAAGAAAACCCTGGAGAAGAGCTCCAAGGATGCCACCATTGATGCATCATGGCTATCACCCCCACCTTCCACCAGTGCAGGGACACATACCTCGGTGAACATACATTAGTGGACAGGCGTCTGGGGCACAATCTGGTGAGCACCACACAGTTATGCTGCACGTCAGGCAGAGGCAGGAACATCCAAGGGAGTCAGCAGTCGGAGGTCCGCTGGATCCCAGCACTCTGCCGAGCCCCTGAACAAGGCCATCCCAGAGCTGATGTAGACGCTATGGTGCGTGAGATTCAGGTGGGGATGTCAGTAGCACTCTGGTGCATGCATACCAATTAGAGGAGTCTCAAAGGCTGCGGACATAGGAGATGATGCTGGCAATGTGTGGCACCGTCCGGGAGGAGGGAGCGCTGGAGGCCGACCCGGAACTTGCCACCAGGAAGTTAATGGTGATCTCCAGCTCTCACCAGTTCCCCCTATCATTACATTGTGCGTCTCGAGGTCAGCGGCACAACATATTGGCAGGGCAACACTGCAAGTCCTCCAGATGATGCCTGCTAGGGGCATCAAAGGCCACACTGCGCGAAAGGCAGCAGACTAACTCCACCTCCTATGTGCATCCGGGGGCACACCTAGATAGAACATAGAACATAGAACAGTACAGCACAGAACAGGCCCTTCGGCCCTCAATGTTGTGCCGAGCCATGATCACCCTACTCAAACCCACGTATCCACCCTATACCCGTAACCCAACAACACCCCCTTAACCTTACTTTTATTAGGACACTACGGGCAATTTAGCATGGCCAATCCACCTAACCCGCACATCTTTGGACTGTGGGAGGAAACCGGAGCACCCGGAGGAAACCCACGCACACAGGGGGAGGACGTGCAGACTCCACACAGACAGTGACCCAGCCGGGAATCGAACCTGGGACCCTGGAGCTGTGAAGCATTTATGCTAACCGCCATGCTACCCTGCTGCCCCAGGGCAGAGCACAGAAGCTGAAGAAGGTTGAGGATTACTGTGTGGGCACTGGGGTGGTGGGGGAGGGGGGGGTTGCACCATCGTTAGATAGGAACAGTTAGGGTTTCGTAAGTACACAATTAAAACGTTCCACACCCAAAGTATTTGGAGCCTCTGCCACATTATTCTGCATGGCGGGCTGGTTGGCACCCCCATCCCCTGTTGTCATCTGCTCCGCTGCCCTCTGGGCACAGCGGTCCTGGATCCGGGGCCCCAGAGGCACACCACATGCAGGTGATGTGTGTGTGTGAGCACGCCATCAGCAGAAAGATAGCAGTCAGGCTATGGCTTAGGTTGAGGAGCACCAGAGCTCATCTCATGGCAGGTTACCTGAGCAATCTGATGCTCCATTTAATGACAACAGGGGTGGCAGCATGAGCCTCATTATAATGGGTTTCCGCATTAGAATCCAGCGTCCATACTGGCATCATTAGCCAGGACAACCCTCCCTCAACCCATCCCCCCCGAGATCCAACCAATCATCCTCAGGTGGTCCTCAGAAACGTCGGGGATCTCAGAGTATTCCAGGATGCAGCTGTTGTGCACTCCCTGGGGAGCGTGCACGATGCTGAGATGGTGGTCGCACACGGGTTGGACATTCAGGGAATTGAACCCCTTCCTGCAACCGAAATGCACTCTGATGCCCCGGTGAGTGTGAGCCGACATGTGTGCCATCAATTCCCCGGGACCTGGGGCACCCAGTGACGATGGGAAATCCTGCCGCCCGGGCATCTTGATGGGTTTGGGCCAGCTCGACGTTTATATAGTCAGCTGCCCGGGCATACAGGGCATCCGTGACGTCATGAATGCACTTGTGGGCTGTAGTTTGTAAAATGCTGCACACGTCTCCACTAAAGCCCTGGAATAAACCGCTGGCATAGAAGTTCTGGTGCTGCAGTGACCTTTGTGCCCATCGGGAGCAGGTATCCTTCTCCTCCACTGGGTGCCAAGTCTGCAAGTTAGATCCCGGAAGGCTGTTAGTTTGTGTGTTCATCTCGTTAATGAGATGGAGATTCCCCTCAATTGGTGTTAGACGGCACCTCGCCACATCCAGGCACGATCAGGAACCCGCCAGTGGGAGTGGGCCGGTTAGATCGGAATTAGATAGCCGCCCGACGTAAATTCAGATTTTGGCCTCTCCCGCATGGATCCACGCCGTTAGATCACGCTCCCTGCCGTTAGATCACGCTCCCCATTATTGAGAGCTTGGAGTCACACGTGGGCCAGACCAGATAAGGGTAACAGGTTTTTTTTCTTTAAAAGGGGACTAATGAACCAGATGTGTTTTCCCCAAGAATCGACAATGATATCATGGTCATCATTACTGTGTCTAGCTTCTTTTACATTCCAGGTTTTATTAATTGAATGTAGATTCCACCAGCTGCCGTGGTGGGATCTGAACCCATGTTCCCAGAGCATTAGCCTGGGACTCTGGATTTATGGTCCAGTGACGTTACTCAGACCTTCCACCTCCCATGATTTAAGCTCACAATTAAATAGTCACTATCCTTGACCCTTATTGCGAACCAACTGATTGATTTGATAAAACTGCTAGAATTGAGCAGGAATTTCACCATTTGGAAATCATAGTTGCAGTAGCAGTTCAAAGTTGAAACACATCGAACAAAATCAATAAGGGTGCCATCATGGCCAAAGTCCAACAAAGCTCGGCCAACGAGAGGAGCTGAAAGTGAACAGTAAGCGCAATCTGTTGGCATTTTATTCTTCATTCGAAATATTCCTTAATCATAATCTTTAAAAATAATTCTGTCATGTTCCTTTAAGACAGAGATCTGAACAAATTAAAACATCAAAGTGATCGGTTCCAACACACAGGGAAAACCCATGTCAAACAATGGGTGGCCAACAAGGGTGATGGATCAAACGACTGTAAACCAATGTCAGGCCAGAGTTGAAATATAATACAACTTATTGCTACATGTTCCTGAGATGATACAAGTAATGCAATGTAATGAAATGGCTGAAGATGCTGGGTGCAGCAAAGGCTATGGGGCGCTGACAATATCATGGCTGTAGTATTGAAGATTTGAGCTCCAGAACGGTAGCACAGTGGTCAGCATTGCTGCTTCACAGCGCCAGGGTCCCAGGTTCGATTCCCGGCTTGGGTCACTGTCTGTGTGGAGTCTGCCCGTTCTCCTCGTATCTGCGTGGGTTTCCTCAGGGTGCTCCAGTTTCCTCCCACAAGTCCCAAAAGACGTGCTTGTTAGGTGAATTGAACATTCTGAATTCTCCCTCTATATATCCGAACTGGCGCCGGAATGTGGCGACCAGGTGTGGTGTTGTGCAAAGTAAATAATGGCATTCTGGGAAAAGTGGTCAACCTTTAGTACAAAGCCAAGCTCACAGATCACATAACCTAAGGCCTGAATAAAAGCAGAAAAGGTCAACTTGACCCGAAAACTGACTGACTCTAAACTCGGATAAAACTCAGTCGTCATAACCCAGAGCAGTCTAAATACACAAGATAAGCTAGAACTCGTCTCTTTCGATACTTAAACAAGTTTGCTCCATTTCTTAAACATGCGATCAAAAGACAAGATAATGATATGAGACCCCGAGTCCTCAAAGATCAGCAAGGTGACGCCAGTTTTATGGTATTGCTTATGTTTTACTTTTGATCAAATTCCTGACCAAGCTGTATTCACGTTATCTTGATTCTATAATGTATAAATATTGTCCTATTTCTCTGTAATAGCGCAGACTTGGGATGGACCCAGCAGTTTGTATTTGACTGCTCTCCGACTCCAGTTTCAGCCATTTCTGCATGCAATTGTAATTCGCAAATAAAGCCTTGTTTTGTTTTATTAACGAGCGTTGTTGAATCTTTCTATCACAGTCCAGACGCGGGAAAAATATTGACGACGGCAGAGGGGCTTTTCACAGTAACTGCATTGCAGTGTTAATGTATACCTACTTGTGACAATAACGATCATTATTATTAAAAAAAAGAACTAGCCATACCTCCCTCCAGTCAAGCTGTTCCAATATAACTACAACACCGACACCCGTGTGAAAATGTGGAGAATTGCTGTGTGTGCCCCGTCTACAAAAAAAACGAGCAAATCAAATCCAATCAATTACCACCCCGCTCTCAGCTATCAACCAAATGAAGGAAGGAATCGGTGACAGCGCGATTTAAGCGGTACTCACCAATAACCTGCTCACCAGTGCTCAGTTGTGTTCTGCCAGAGTAGTGACTTCAGATCTCGCCGTAGCTTTGGTCAAAACATGGGCCGGGATTGTCTGATCTGCAGCTGCTCGCGAGAACAGGGGGCTGGATTCTCTGCACCCCGACGCCAAAATCGCGGCCTGCGCTGGGGCGGAGAATCCATTTCTGCCCACAAAATCGGGACCAGCGCTGGTCCCCCGATTCTCCGGACCCCGAAAAGTGGCATACTCTGAGAGTACGCCACGCCGCATATCGCCTACCTGCGGCCATTGCTGGAGGCCCGCTCCGCCATTTTCCGCACCCGGCCAGCCGAACTCCCGACGGCGTGGATCTAATGTGGTCTTGCCGGTCGGGATACTAGCATGGCGGTTGCGGACTCGGTCTGCGGCGGCCATGGTCAGGGGTGGGCCAATCGGAGGGCCTGATATGGCACCGGACTAATTCTGGGCAGGCGGTCAGGGTCAGGCGCGCGGCCGTTCAGGGATCGAGCTCTGCGGTTTGAGTCCACCATGAAGGATGGCAGGGCCGCTGGAGGCCACCACCGTGCGCATGTGCGGCCTCCCACCTGGAATTGCGGGGGCCCATATCTGCAGCAAAAGCTGCTAGTTTCACGCTGGGTCCCTGCTAGACCCCTGCAGGGCTATGAACATGTGGCCAGTTTTTCTGTCGTGAAAGCCACGGTTGTTACGACGACGTGGGGACATAGTCCCAAAAACGGAGAATCCAGTCCGGCCAAATCTCCATCCACTGGAGTGGGACCGGAGAATCCCGCCGGCGTGAAGGAACGGAGAATTCTGCCTCTGAATTCCAGAAATGAGGACTGCCCTCGATATCATGGCCGCATTTGACCAAAGATGGCATCTAAGAGGACAAGTAAAACTGGAGTCAATTGAAATCAGGGCGAATGCTCTTCGCTGGTTGGAGTCATACCCAGCAGACATTCGATGGTTATGATTGCTGGAGGGCAATCACCTCAGTCCCAGGACATCTCTGCAGGAGTTCTTCAGGATACTGACCTAGGTCCAACCATCTTCAGTTGTTGCATCAATGATATTCCCTCCTTGCAAGGTCAGAACTAGGGATATATGCTGATGATTGCGAAAAATTCAGCACCATTCGGACTCCTCAGATAATGAAGCAATTCATGACCATGTTCAGGAAGACCTGGATAATATTCATTCTTGGGCTGGTAAGTAGCAGACACTGGGAAGATGCTTCCTCTTGTGGAGGAGACTTGAACTAAGGGGAACAGTTTTAGAATAAGGAGCCTCCCTTTTAAATGTGGCATGGAGCACATAGGCTAGCACTGTTGTTTCACAGCTACGGGGACCCGGGTTTGATTCCCAGCTTGGGTCGCTGCCTGTGCAGAGTCTACACGTTCTCCCCGTGTCTGCGTGAGTTTCCTCCGGGTGCTCCGGTTTCCTCCCACAGTCCAAAGATGTGCAGGTTAGGTGGGTTGGCCATGCTAAATTACCCTTAGTGTCCAAAAGGTTTAGGTGGAGTTGCTGGGTTACGTGGATAGTTTAGAGGTGTAGGCTTAAGTAGGGTGCTCTTTCCAAGGGCTGGTGCAGACTCGATGGGCCAAATGGCCTCCTTTTGCACTGTGAATTCTATGATCTATGAAATTGGAGATGAGGTGAAGTTATTTCTCTCAAGAGGGTGGTTTGAGTGTGGAATTCCCTTCCCCAGAAAGCAGTGGAAGCAGAGTCAATAAACATATTTAAGGCTGAGTTAGATAGATTTTTAATAGACAAAGAAGTCAAGGGTTGTGGGGGCAGCCAAGAAAGTGGAACTGAGACCACAACCAGATCAGCCATGATTGTATCGAATGGTGCAGCAGGATCAAAGGGCTAAACACTTACTCTTCCTTCTAAGTCCAGTGTTCCTGAAATTCACATCACACAATTATCAGGCAATGACCATCTCCAAAAAAAGAGAGAATCTAACCATCTCCCCTTGACAATGTCATCACCATCACTGAATGGTGTCCTCTGCTCTAATGATTGTGTGGCCACAAGAATAGGTTAGTGGCTGGGGATTCTGTGTTGAGTTACCCATCACTTGGCTCCCCAATGCCTGTCCACCATCTACAAGGCCGAAGTCTGGATTTTGATGGACTACTTGCCGGGTTGAGTGCTACTCCAACAACGCTCAAGAAGCTGAACGGCATCCAGGACAAGGCAACCTGTATGCGCAGTACCCCATCCACCACCTTAAAGGTTCATTTCCTCCATCACTGGTACACAACACGGTGCACTACAATAGCCTACCAAGCTTCCTTTGACAGCACTTCCAAACCTGCAACTTCAACCTGCAACCTGGTCAAGAGGACAAGGGCAATGGATGAATGGGAACATCATCACCTGCAAATTCCCTTCCAAGTCGCTCGCCATCCTGACTTTCCCCAACAGCGCTGTGGGTGCACCTACACAGGTGGACTGCAGCAGCTCAAGGTGGCAGCTCAGCACAACCTTTTCAAGAGCAACTGGGGATGGGAAACAAATGCTAACCTAGCCAGCGACACCCACATCCCAAGAATGAATTTAAAAAGTTGTGGAGGTGACTGGTTAGGCAGGATTTAGTCTGCGTGCTTCAACACTCGGGAGGGCATTTAAAGAGTCAATTATTGATACGGGACTGGAGTGACTGGTACACCATAGCAATTAGGGATGAAAGTTTCTCCTCCCTCAGGGACATTACTGTACTTATTTTGACAAATCTGTGCTGTGAATCATTTGTTAATTAGAAGTAACCATAGTTATGAGGACCATAGTTCTGATAGTTATCAGAAGGTCTAAAACCTCTGCATTGGTTCATGCAGTGAGTAGCTGTGACATTTAAGCCTTGAGATCCCTCTTTCCACCCCAGTCCGTGTTGCGTTAGGGTCATTCAAATTAAGTAGGCCTGCTAACCTTGGCAACCTATGTGACTCTGGGTTATAGGAAAAGTGGCTAATGGCTTAAAAAAAAATCAAGTCCTGTAGATTAGCAACCCTTCCCAAAAAAAGGTAGGTGCTGACACCGATTGAGGCTAAACTTAGGGTCAGTTTCAATATTCTTATGGTCACAACTTATTTACACTCACTTTCTGCATTCAGGCAAGAAGAACGGCTACTTTGGCAGGACATAAAGGGCTGCCCCTCATACCGATGGAGCAAGCTAAAAAATATTACCACTTTTAAGACAAGCACATGAGGAAGAAACTTGGCAGAAAGGAAGACAAAAAAAATTAATCAAGGTACAGAGGGCTTGGGTCCAAAGGCAAATTCTTCAGAACAAATCTTTTGGTTCACTTAACCTAATTAGTCATATGTTTACATTAACCAGGTTTAAACATGCACTCAGAAGTAGCCCCTTACCTCACTGAACGCTCTGGTTATGTTTAGTGAAATGATGAACAGATGTTCCAGTGCAATGCTGAACAGCCGAGGACAAGGCTCTCTCACGGTGGCCGTTCTCTTTAGATCTAAGTCGACCTGATCAAAATGTAATGAGAGTCCACAGTCTGTGAACAATTACAAAATTGCTGAACTTATGTTGTGTGTTTTGGCTGAGGATTGCAGCTACCACATCAGATCAAGTGTTTTCTTCAGAAAATGCTTAGGCATATATATATAAATGGGAACAAAGTCCCATAGCGAGCGCGCTTAGTCGCATGTTTCTCAGCGCTTGCAGCACCAAGGAACACAAGGCTATAAAACGCGATTAGCATTTGGGCAAGGAGCCGCAACGGGGGACGTGCGGCCGAGACCGAATATAGCCCTGTTTAGTGCACTGAAGAGCTCCACTTGCTGGAACGAGTAGTGAGAGATCAGGACGCCATTAAAAATGGTGCCCCGATCTCAAGGGCCCCCGGAACTACCCCCAGCACCAATGCACTATGGAACGGTCCCTGGCCCTTTCCAACACCCACGCAGGGCATCCTGGTCCGATCACGCTCACGCAAAAAAATGCCAGCTTGGCATCGCCAACCTGCCATCCTGGCAGTGCCACTTGAGCTGGCATTGCCAGGGTAGCACCAGTAATGCCAGGGTACAACCCTGCTCAAACGGTGCACACCTGGGGTCCTCCGATCCCCTGGGAGACCCCCCCCCCACCCAGAGTGCCGTTCCGTCAGGTCCCTGTTTGTGGAGACCAGTCATGAACGATGCTCACTCAAGATCTCAGATGACGAGGGAGATTGATCCCACGCCTCGGGTAACTCAGGAATCTGCACATTAAAGTGAGACCAGCTGCCTCGCTTTAATACGCAGATCTGCTAAAAAGCGTTCCTGCCCACAATGGGCCGGATTTACATGGCAATGTTGACCCCATGAGGCGTCGCGAACTGGGTAGATCCGAGAGCGGGGTGTCTGGTTTTTAAAAATCGGCCATGCTCCGCAGAAAGCTGCTTTGCGCGCCTTACATTTCTTTTTGGATTGACTTCAGATTTCCAGCACCTGCAGTATTTTGCTATTTGTGCTGGCAGCAGCCCGGAACACTGCAGGGGAGGGGGTGAACATGAATCTTCAACCCTCACTCTGTGGTCAACTAGCTCAATGCATATTGGTAAATGTCGGCAGTTTTTTTTAATATAATTGCACCTGCTTGGGGAGAGGTCAAAGTAGTGAAACTGGCCAAATGACATTCTGAACATTTGGTCACAAAACAAGATCTGGGGGGGGGTTACCGTAAATTATTTTTTCAGCGAAACTTTATTTTTAAAAAAGGCACCGAGATGAAAAGGTGGTGAGAGTCTGCTCAGTGGAATTTGCGTTCCCACAGACTAAATAAGTATTTGGCCAGTCAAATGAACACCCATTGTGTTGCAATATCCTTTGAACACAATCTGTAAACGATGGGAGATAAAAAGAGAAACAGCAACACAAGAGGGGCTTTTTGAAACAGGAAAGCTGCGAGTTCATTCAGGCACCGGAAAATCAGGCACGGAGGTGAAGAAGTTGGGAAATGCCAGAAAATACTGATGATTGCAGAACCTTCATAGAACCCCTGTCCTGCAGGAGGAGGTAATTTGGCCCATCACCTCTGCATCCAATGGTTAATTTAGCACGGCCAATCCGTCTAATCTGCACATCTTTGGACTGTGGGAGCACCCGGAGGAAACCCACGCAGACATGGGGAGAACATGCAAACTCCATGCAGACAGTCACCCGAGACCAGAATCGAACCCAGGTCCCTGGCACAGCGAAGCAGCAGTGCTAACCACGGTGCCACCCTCAAGAAATAGAAGAAGCCAACATGTTTCAGTCAATCTCCTGATATCAACTGGCAAAGTGCCGTCTCTATTTGGTGTTGTCATGGAATGTTATGCACCAAATGAAGTGAGTCTGGCCATTTGTATATTCACCTTATTGGGGAATGAACATAAAACAGGAGAAGGCTATTCAATTCTATGAGCCCACCATTCAATGTGAATGTGGCTGATCTACCACAACGACCCAGATACCTTTTGATATTTTTAATATGTAAAAATCAATTGATCTCCGTCTTAACTGGCTGAACCTCCGCAGGTTGAGAGAATTTCAATGATTCACCATCCCGCATGTGAAGAAATTTCACATCATTCCAACTCTAAATGGACTTAATTGAAGACTGTCCCCCTTGCTTCGAGACCCCCCTATCCCGCCCCGTAGCAGGGGAAAAATCCTTCTGGATCCACTCTGTTGAGCCCTGAAAGAATTCTGAGGGCACGATCCTCAGGCCTCGTTGCACTCCTGCTCAATGAGGTTGGTGAATAGCGAGAGAGGCCAAAAACAAGAACCACGCCACACGCCAAACAGTTGGCAATGCAACCAGCCCATTCTTGCACTAGAAATCGGGATCTGGCCGTAGCATGGAGAGAAACCAATTATCACCACTTAAGCCCTATTTCCATACAATTAATGGGAGCCACCTCATATCCAACGGCCTTCCCTCATTCATCAGCCTCCGCAGGCAGTGGTCACGCTGCCGCCGATTAGTACTCCTTTTTCAGAATGCGAACCTGGCGGAAGGGCTTCCATGGGGAGCTGAGGATGTGAGTAGCCACCTTTGCTCACAGGCAAATAGGCCAGGGACACTGGGCTGCCACCCCAGTGCAGTGGGGAATGGGAGCCTTCGGACCCACGGTGGGGTGTGGAGGATGCAGACTGCCCCAGCTGCGGTGGGCAGCCATGGAGGGGGGCCAACCGGGGAGCACCGTGCCAACCCCTGGATCATGTACACCCGTTCCAGGGTCTGCCCCTACCCATTTGCTCCAACGGCCTTCCATAATGCCAACCTACTACTGAGGCCTCTAGCCGTGCGACTGAAGGCTGTTGCTAATATGGAATTACCAATCGTGGTTAAGTGAGCACTTCACACAATCCAAATGGATTCCCATAGGTGGGCGGATCATGTAGCATGTGGGAGTCATTGCCAAGCATCCCAATCAGACCGTGATGCCTGGACACTGTGCCTGAACACTGCAGGAGGCAACACCACGCACGCAGCAGCCAACATCCGAACACCCAGGAGATGGGACACAGTTCCGTAGATATGTCCACAGCTATGAGGCCTCATTAATTGGACCAATTAACGTTGACTAGAGTTGCCGGGCTGGACCAATTAACGTTGAGTAGCGCTGCCTGGCTCGCTAGGCCGAGTGCAAGAAGCTCGTGGCAGTTCCTGCTCGCTACAAAAGTAGAACCGCGCCCTGTATGTTTGTCTGACATCATGTCTCATTCTCAATGCATCTGAACAATTTATACCTGGCTCCAACTCACCAAGTCTTTGCTAGGTTTGTTTTCAGAGAGACTGAAGGTGTGTAACAGACTCAAATAGCTATTGGGTTCAGGTCACAATAATGTGCTCCTGTTAACCCTTCAAACCATGCTACTAAACCAGTCGCTAAAGGGCAGAATCAACCCTGCCAGGAAACCAATACACTCTGATGCTCTTTCAAGAGGTAACAGAGGGTGAAATACAATTCATATTGGAAATATGAACTTTTAAAAAGTAAGAACCATATAAGAGACTTGTGCTTTCATGACTTTAAGCGGCAATGGATAAAAAATTGGTTAAGAGAGAGAAAGCAGAAGGTGAATGCTGTTTTATCAGATTGAAGGCAAGTATACAGTGGCATGCTTTGGGGTCGTGGGATAGTATTAGGACCACTGCTCTTTTTATTTTTATTAATGCTCTGGTGTTGGGAATATGCATAATTTCAACATATGCACAGGATACAAAACTCTAGAATATAATTAATAGTGAGGAGGATACAAACAGATTTCAGGAGGAGATAGGTGGGCGAAAGAAATGGGAAGACACTTGGTGGGTGCAACTTAACACAAAGAAGTGTGAAGCGAAGCATTTTCTAGACCAATGCTTTTGGTTTTTTGTTCCATTAGCACTCCGTTTGCATTTTGCTCCATGATATATTTGTCATTTATTATCTCAGACTCTCTAACCTGTCTCTAACCGTCATTTTTGTTCAACATCTCCTTGCCCTCTTTTTCAATAGCGTGAAATCAAAATACCATCAGTTTTCTGCCCCACTTCAGTTCCAAGCAAATTACATATTGGACTCGAAACGTTGGCTGGGATCCTCTGGGTCCATCCACCAGAAGCAGGATTAGTGATGGCCCACAGGCTCCAGCGTCGGGCTGAAATCGTGATTCGCATCAGGCGGCAAACCCTTTGCGAGTCCCTGTGCCTGCCCCATCGGCCATAGCAGATTTTGAGGAGAAGTCCCAGTTGGGCTTCCCACGTCAATCCAGCGGGACCATGAAAAAGCTCATTAGAGCTATTTTGCATGTCATCGACAGGCAGGACACACCATTCGCTAACCAGCTGGCATGCTCCAGTCCCCCCAGACAAGCGTCCTGCGGCCGTGAATTGGTGTGAGTACTGAGGAATGTAGACCAGGTGGCTTGCAGTACAAGGGGATGACACGATGGTAAGTACCCTTCCAACAACTGCCTGCAGAGTATCAAGGGGGATCCTTCATGGGTCAGGGGGATTTGTGCTGGACTGGAGGGGCTCAGGCAGGGGTGTTTCCCGGCATTGCTACTCTCTCCATCTGTAGCCTTTAAACTCATTAAACCGTCAGCCATTTTGGAAAAATTAGTTTTCACAGAATAAAGTGCCCCCCTAAACCCTTTAAAAACTCTTGTCAGTCTGCCAAGTTAAAAGGTCTGTGAGATGAAGGTAAAAGTTATCCGTTTAAAGAGGTGGAAACCTTTGCAGTGGTTTTCACACAGTAAATTCAATTGCCCTTCAAAGTACAGAAGTCTGTGTATATGGCTTGAAGGCTGAAAGCTTTGAACTGGATTGTTTACATTTCCATAGAATTTACAGTGCAGAAGGAGGTCATTCGGCCCATCGAGTCTGCACCGGCTCTTGGAAAGAGCACCCTACCCAAGGTCAGCGCCTCCACCCTATCCCCATAACCCAGTAACCCCACCCAACACTAAGGGTGATTTTGGACACCAAGGGCAATTTATCATGGCCAATCCACCTAATTTGATTTCTCACTCCATTATTGCCCTGTTTAAAGGATGCTCCAATCTCAGAGGCGCGGGACCCGTCAGAGACGCTAGGTCTCACCCCGCTCAGTTCTCGCGCAGACCCCAATGTGCCACAAAACGGTACGGAAAAGCCAATTCTGCAAATAAAAAATACCCAAGTATGGGGGTCACTCCTCCCACCAGCGGAAATCACTCCGGTTTTCCTGCTGGTGGGAACACTTAGTCAAGGCACCGGAGGATCACGCCCATTAACTCCATTTGCCCCTCCACGGATGCTGCTGGACCGGAGTTCTTCCAGCCTATCCCATTTTTATTTCGGATTTCCGGCATCTGCAGTATTTCTTTTTTATTTGAGGGTTAATAATGTTTGGAAGGATTTTGATGGAGAAGATGGCGAGTGTTTTTTGGTGTCAATAGAATAAATAGCCACAGAACACTGAAGATAATTGACCAAAAGAAAACGGGAGAGAGGAGGAGAATTGTTATCAGGTAGCATGTTGAGGTGATTTGGAATGTGCTGTGTAAGAGGGTGACGAAAGCAGATCAAAACTAATCTTCATAAAGGAATTGGATAAACACTGAAAAAAGGGTGAGGTCTTTCAAAGAGCTGACACCATCATGATGGAGCAGATGGCCTTCCTCTTATTCTATGAGCTACTGTACCTAAGACAGTTTCGTAGTCAAATTATTTTAACCTGGGAGCTGCTCAGAGAACAGATTTGCAAGGCGAGGGAGAACCATTCCCCCACTGCCTCATCTCAAGGACAAAACAGGCAAAATTAGTTAAAACAATAAATATCAATCAGGGCGCAATACAGATTGAAGAATCGTAGCATTGTCTATTGTGACACAATTTATAGCTGAACATAAAGATTCTGGCACCAGGGAGTACCTCCCTTCTTCAGTGATTCAAAGGACTCAATATCCAACATTCTGAATCTCCTTTTCTACTTCAGAATCGAGAGAAAGAATTAGCATTTTTAGAGAATCTTTCACATCCTTGCAAATCGACATGCTCGTTATTTTGTGAGCACTCGGACAGCTATGTTTTCCGTATACCGGCGTCCCACAAGCAACAGCAAGTCACTGAATGGGGAGTTAGTTGTTTACGATTTGGTGACGTTGCTCGAGGCAAGATTGTTGGCGAGGACACTGGGAAACTCGAAATTAAAACCAAAACTGCTGATAACTAACTCAGCAGCTCTGCCACCATCTTTTGATGATGTGGAGATGCCGGCGCTGGACTGGGGTGAGCACGGTAAGAAGTCTTACAACACCAGGTTAATGTAATGCGACATGAATCCACCGGGATCTTGGATCTGCAAATGCTCGCATTCCAAGCATTGTCCAGCATCTCTGACTTTGTCTATATAAATGTTTCTGGAACATACCTCTCCATTCACCTGAGGAAGGAGCCGTGCTCCGAAAGCTCGTGTTTGAAACAAACCTGTTGGACTCTAACCTGGTGTTGTAAGACTTCTTACCATCTGTTGAGTTAGTGTTTTGAGCCCGTGTGAATCTTCTTCAGAAGGAAACTCCCCACTTTTTTTTGAAAATCGACTGTGGCATATTTTAGGTGCATCTGTAGTGTCCAATTTAAAGATGTCATGCAGACACTTTTTTTTCTCAATTTATTTTCAGTGCACAGGTGAGTTATAAGACATAGGAGCAAAAATAGGCCATTCGACCCATCGAGTCTGCTCCGCCATTCACTCATGGCTGATCGGTTTCTCATTTCCATTCTCCTGCCTTCTCTCCATAACCCCTGAACCCCTTATTAATCAAGAACCTATCTATCTCTGATTTAAAGACACTCAATGACTTAGACTCCACAGCCTTCTGCGGCAAAGAGTTCCACAAATTCACCACCTTCTGCCCGAAAAATTCCTCCTCATCTCAGTTGCATTTGAAAACATAGGAAATGCTTAATCATTCATACTGTCATGATAGGGAGATATTAGAAATATGGGTTCAGGAAAGGAGTCCAAAAATGAAGCAGCCAATTCAAAGGGATAAGCAGAATGGAAAACCGAGGCAAAGGGACATGCCCAGACCTAGCTGAGTCACAGGGTCCAAACCTAAACTCGTGAAGGAATGTATAATGTGATTCAGCAAAGACCCATTCTTCAGGACATTCCCGCAGGACTGGACATCTTCCAAACAACAAAGTCCAGGGACCTAATGGTCTAGCAATGTAAATCTAGTTGCCTATGAATGGACTAGCTTTGGGCTTTTGTGTTGTCAAGAATGAGCAATCAGCTAAATAATAGGAATAGATTTAGGTGTGACCACCTCAAGGGAGAAGCTGTGTGTGAAGGGCTGGGCGGAGCTTTGAGTGAGGGAGAGATCTTTTTTGGGAAAAAAGGCCAGGAAGCAGGTAAGTAGCCAGTGGACGAGGTCATGGTAAGGACCCACAGAAGGAAGTCATGAACATTCGGTTGTAAAATGGTTGGGAGAGAAGCATATAGGACAGCGGCCAGTCTGGTCAGCAAACCTGCAAGCCTAAAGATAGAAGCAGCCATGGAAAGATCATGGGAAGAATCACAGAGAGAAAGCTTTGACAAAGGATTCTAAAAGAGATGTGTCCCTAATAGAAGGAAGATCACTTCCCAAATCAAAGTGCTGCCTTTGCCTGGATGCGTAAGTGGAACAGGAGCTGAGTTTAAGGCCAAGTGTTGTTTGATGGGAAATTATGTTAAAGTTAAACTGTATATAATCTGTTAATGTTAGAACTCTGAAGTCTGAAAGTTAAATAATGGACGGGATTCTCCGTCTGCGTCCGCCCGGCGACCGGAGAATCCCACCCGAGATCAATGGACATCTCCACTGTCCGCATCTCGCCCATGACGGTCTTGCGGTGGGGAGGCGGAAGAATCCAGCCCAAAGTTTTATTTTCTTTGATTAGAAAATAACAAAGCTGGTTCGCCCGGAGGTGGCAACCATTTATTGACTTCTTTGCGGGAGAGTGAGCGTCAGCAGGGGGTGGGGGGTGGGGGGGTAGAGTAGAGTAGGAGGGAAAATATGGTGGGTAGTACCGGTGGGAGAGGCTTGTGCAGTATGTTATGATTGAAGTATTGAAAGTACATGGATGTTTGCACATTTTTGCCTTTTTTTGCTTTCTTTCTGATGATGTCTGTAACTGTTTATAAAGCCAAAAACTACCTCAATAAAATTGTTTATTAAAAAAAAAAGAAAATAACAAAGCTCAAATTCTTATATTCTAAATCCCGGAACGAATCTGGCTTTTCTGAACAGTCTTAAAACTTAAAAACATTACGCGTCTGTTCGGTGTCACAGCCTTTGTTGAGGTCTGATGAGGTGTCCGTAACAATATATTAATAGAACTGACATGAACCTCAAGTGGTAAAAACCAAAGGAACTATTTATGCTTGACTGGACATAGAGGAAGCACATACCTATCACAGTGCAATCAGCACACATCACACCTCATTTGTCCTTGCTTTACGTAGGTATCACTAGAGTTGTACCAGTAGGAACAAAGCTACGCAGATGGAAACCAGAGGAATGTGGCAACTCCACACATGGGCAACGGTCAACAAAATGTCTATTGGGCAAAAATCTGAAGCCTGATGGGCCACATGTGGTGCCCGGGTGGCAGGCTTCCCACCAGTGGTTTAGAAAGAAGGAACAATAAATGCAAGATTTTATTTCTCACTCCCTCCACTTCCACGAATCCCACACAGAGCCATCCACGAACGGTTTAAGTCAGAAAATCACCAACACTTGCTCAGTCCCACCACAGTCCAACTCATTCAAACCACAAACATAAAGGCCCAGGGGCGGGATTCTCTGTCCGTTCACGGCTGCGGGATTCTCCGGCCTCACTGCAGTGAACGGAAGATTTGGCTGAGCGCCAAACTCTCCAACCACGCTAACTCTGTGGGCTCGCAACGGAGAATCCCGGCCCAGATTTTAACCGAGTCCGGGTCAACACAGGAGCCCTTTTAAAAACTGCAGGTGGGACCCAATTCTGAGATTCCTGCCGCCAATCGGTTTCCAGCAATTTTCATCACTGCGGGATAAGGGTAGCCAGCCAGCTTGCAGAATTCCTGCCCCTGTCGGCTCCCCTGCAAAGCTGGATAATTCCAACCCCCCCCCACAAGTTAGTGTAGCAAGGCTTGCTCCATTAGCAGACAAGGTTCTGGGCCTATCAGCGGAACAATGAACAACAGGTGAATGCCAGACTGGAGTCATCAACCACAAGAAAACAGGCAATAACCTTCCTATTGAAATACATCGACAGCTTTATGAAAAAAATAAAAGGAATCATTAATCAATGTCAGAAGTTTTAATCCACTTCAGGTCTCTTAATCTTGTGTAAATGTACAGAAAGATACTGAAAAGACTTCAATGAAACAGTAGGTTATTACAAAGCAGTAGAGATTTCAAACAAAACTTTCACTCCCCTCTGCAACTGTATAAACGTGCCTGATTGTCAATCTTGGAGCTCAGCCAAGGATTCATAACGAGGTCATCTGTTCAGCCTGCTTTTGTTGATACAGTTGCCATATGGTCTCATTGCGAATGCCCGGCTGAACTTCAAGAATGCCTAATACACTTTGATCTCTGCAATGTTTACAATGGCTCATTGGTTCTGTAAATAGTGGATACTGGGAGAGTGGGTATGGAAGTACATGAATGGGACATTTGAGGGGAATGGGGGGGGGGGAAGAGGTTAAGGGGACATGGAGTACATGGTGAGTTGGCGGGGAGTGGTTGAGAGTTTGAGAGCCTGACATTAATCATTAAAACTGTGCCAATGTCCCAGTAAACAAAGGGAGGCATTCTAATCTGCCAGCCTCGCCATCAACCCCCTTCATTGCTGCTTCTCGAGCCCGTCTCCAGAGATGGTGGGCCTAACTCCATCCTGCCTCCTCTCTGCAGAGTGAAAATATGGTGGGTACTGAGGGAGAGGGTTCCTTAACAGAGACGGTTATACAAACACTCCTGACTCCAGATACCAGTCCCCTTCAGGAAAATTCTGCCCAAAGAGTTTAGTTAAGAAACAACAACTTTTAAAACACCACGGTGCAAAGCCTCGTGGCAACAACGCAAATACACTGGACACTGAATAAATGATTGCTTGGAATTACATCTTTTAGAGTATGGAATTTTGACTATTCTGATTGCACACTTCATAAATTGAAAACTCCTTTGGGTCCCAAAGGTACTGAGGTGCTCCCCAACAAATATCTGACAGAACAATAAAAACAAAACATGCAAGCACACGCAGTCAAAATATCAAAATTATACTCACCACAGGCTTTGGCAGCTGCTATGCAGATCTCTTCTGCGACATAATCAGCTGGTGGAAATGTGAGGCAATTGTTATCTGGTTTGCCAGGGACGGGATAAAGCTTTACCCGCAGACCCATTCCAGTCTGCTTGGGCGCTCTTGAGCTTTGATGAAGGTCTCCATTTTGGAGTGGGACTGATCCGGTGTCCACATCGGTTGCCGTAATGCAAGCCATCATTTTGTCACAAAGGTTCTTTCTCGCCTCACAACTGTGGAGCAACAATAAATAAAGGCAAATTAAAGCCAACAGAGGGTGAAGGGATCTGGCTATTTCTGATAGGTAAAAGGGTAATTTATTTAGCCATTCTAATATAAATACCAAAGCCCAGTTAAAAATTCATTTAAAATGGATTTCACGACAAAAACACACAGCTTGCAGAATTTGCAGTGGCAAAGCACAGAATCTGAAACATTCAAAAGCTAGCTAAAGCTTATGCAACATTTTACTGATATCATAAACTGACTATTGTTCTAATAGCAAAAGCTATGCAGCCATACCACAAAATGATCAAGGTCGCCATGACTACATGAACACACCATTGTTCAGAATCCAGATAATAGCGCAGTCAGCAATAAACCAGTGAAAACTAGAATTGATTAACAGGATATATCACATTCCAACACACACAAACATCTACAAATGCAACATATCAGGAATGTATGTTGCACATTGATGATTGACAACTGACCATCCAACCAAATGCATTTGAAACCTATCCAAGCCAATCAGCACATTGCAGGGGTAGAGACAGATGGAGTCAGACTGATAGCATTTTCCTTAAAGATAGAGGTCCGGGCAGCCATTTTTCATCCAGGATCACTCTATACCTTTTACTTAACTACTCGTTATCCTTATTTCGTATTTTCATATTTCCACGCTAACTCTTGAAGTTCGCGCAAGCTGTTTTGCTTTGAGCAAAGGACTTTTCATCAATTCTAGTTTTCACTGGTTTATTGCTGACTGCGCTATTATCTGTATTCTGAACTGCATTTTAAAAGTTAAATCTGTTGTAAACCATTAAGCCAATTTTTGCTCTCAAAGTCTTTTGCTGGCAAGGACTTTTCGAGAACATCTGATTTGTAACGACAAGAAGATCTTAGTCTCTCAATTATAATCAATAGACACAACAAAAGATTTTTATTTTGCAACCGAGAAGAGTAACTTAAATTCTACGGAGTTTTGAAGTGTACACGAGACTACACTTCAACCGCACGGTAGATTCCTACAGAGGGGTTAAACTTTAAGATACACTGAGGCAAATGTTGGAGCCTGTCTGCCAGAGTGGGAAGCTGGTACTGGAGATCCACTGAAATGCAAATCAGGGCAATAGTGTAATGGGCAGCTGACCCATAACAGTGTTATTCTCAGCCAACAATTTGAAAATCCACCTTTGTTCTCACGCATTGGGCCCCATTGTGGTGGGGGCAGGTCCCGAAATTGCAACATGATACATTAAAATTAGGTTCCCGCCCATTTCCGGGCATGAACCTCATTATGTCACCGCTGGTGAGAATCGCGTTTTCCAATCCCAGTGAGATTTTCCATCCATATCACCATTCTCACTGACTGTGAATGCGGGCTGAACATTTCCCCACTTGATGTTTGAAATATGAGGCATGCATAACCGATTGCCTAACTATATTCAAAATTATTTGTCATTTCCCAACATGCAGCCTAGATAGTGCTGAAAAAGTATCTTGAAAACGGTAAAATATATTCTGGTTGGGTAGAAATATGCCGCAAGTTCCTATTCACCACAAACTGCCGGACAATTTGTGGCTCTCTATCATTAGCCTTGCCAAAACCAAAACAATTGCTAGCTCACCACGCGCCTCTCCATCATAATTAATTTTGTGCCACGGATTGCCTTCATTTACATTTATGGACCAGGGTTTAGAGAACCCCAAAGTGTATCATGGAGTTCACCTAACCCACAACTTTTGATTGATTGTAGTATGGGGAGCACACGGCCCACTCTGCAGGTGTGGTACAGCAGAAATGGAAAAGTATTTTTTAAAGCCAAACAATGTTTATTCTATGAACTCAAGTTAACCTTTTTAAAACATACAGTGAACATCTTAGCAACCATTAGTTCAAATACAACCCCCAAAGAATACAACACTAAGTAATCCTTAAGCTGTCCTTTTAACATCCATAAGACTTTAAAGCACATCAGGTTAAAGTCACTACTGAAAGCAGTTATTAGTTTTAAATCACTAAAGGATCGATTTACAGTCTATAGATTACAGAGAGAGACTCTAATACCCCTTCTGGCTGTGACTGCAGTAAGCCAGCTCTGAAAAGGAAACTAAAGCACACCCTACAGCAAGCAGCCTAAAACGAAAGTAAAAAGCTGACAGACAGCCCAGCTCCACCCACACTCTGACATCATTGATAAACACCCATTTCTTAAGGTACATTTCTTAAACATCTATTTCTTAAAGGTACTCTCACATGGCAATTTCCTAATGTGTAGCCTAGATCGTGCTGAAAAAGTATCTTTAAAATTGTTAAATATATTCTGGTTGCATAGAGATATGCCACGAGTTCCTATACACCACAAACTGCCGGAAAATTTGTGGCTCTCTACCATTAGCCTTGCCAAAACCAAAACAATTGTTTGCTCACCACTCGCCTCCCCATCGTAATTAATTTTGTGCCATGGAATTCCTTAATTTACATTGGTGATGCAAATTGCTGACATTTTGTACCAGCAATTCACGCTGTGAGGACAATGTTAAGGATCAGATGTATGGTCCTGACATAACACACAACTTGAGAGGTGTAAACGGAACAATGAAACTGCAGTCCCACTACGAGAGGTTTCGAGACCCTTTTTTCAAAAATAAATTTTCCATCTAAGCAGGAATTGTGCATCAGTCTTGGCATCAATACCCCATTCGAGGGCAGGGGTTTAGGACTTGGGTCGTGACCCCTGTTGGGGTCAATAGGGGTTATGATATTGGACTGTTATGATATAGAAGCCGTAGGGGAAGCACGTAATCCTGTTAAAAGAGCACTGACCAGATTCTTGAAGCTACGCGGAAATGATGGGGTCCTGCAGCTCGGGGGGGGGGGGGGGGGGGGGGGGGGGGGGGGTGGGCAGCGGCCTGCAGTTTCAGGTAAGAGAGAGAAGGGGGGGGCTCCATCTTGAGGTGCTCGTTCATCAGCGCTTTCAATTTTTTAATTGAAAAAATATGGACAGCTACCAATGTGGAGGGGAACCACTGTGGCAGCTGCAGCTGTGATTACACAGGCTGGGAGGACCTCAAAAGCCTGCCTCGATTTCTGCTGCAACCCCACCCTCCCTAGTCTGCTACCAGATGGTGGCCTCAAGGCAACCAGTTTAGTCCCCAATGCCCCAGGGACTTGGGAGGCCAACAGGATTTTTCACATCTTTGATTTCTGCTTAACTGGCAACCATCACTTGTGGCGCCTGCTAAACTGCAAGTAAGCGGACACCGGTGAATTTTCACATCAGCAGTAAGCCTGAATCAACGTATTATTTACCATAATAAACTTAAGATGGTCAGAAACTAGTTTGAACTAACCTTGAAGACATTTTTTTTTAAACTTAATCAGTTACTGCATTATTGAAAACCAGCCAGGTCAGTTAAATACGGAGCCTTAATTGTGAGACTGTTAAATAATAAGCAATTAATCAACAAATGTATCAGTAAGGCTGTAAATATAACCTGCAACACAAAGTCTACAATATTTAATGTTTTATAATTATATATATTTAATTTTTGATTCCAAGCACACTTGGCAGAAATTATGAGAATTGTAAAATGTTGCCTTCCCAGCCAGACTGGAACGATAACTTGGCGATGGGACGAGGCCGTTGAATCTCCCCCTCGCAGGATTTGTGATGCCTGGAACACTTTGCGAGATCGCGATCTGGGCCTCACCTTTGCTGGATGAGGTCCAAATTTACATGTTTAAGAGAGCCATTAAGCTCATTTAAATAGGTCGGCGCCCCATGCTCCTGAGGCCAGGAACAAACGCCCATGCCCGAAACACCTCGCCATGACAACGCTTAACACGGACCAGGTGTTATAACACGGAGGGGGCCTCCCAGACCATTGGATGCCCGGGGTGGTTGGGCTTCATTGGGCAGCGTGATTAACTTAACTGTCTGTCAATCAGTAATTGAGACAGCCTGATAAACCCCCCCCCCCCCCCCCCCTCCCCCCCCCAACAAATAAAAAAAGCCCTATTCATCAATTCAGTCAAGGCCATCAAGGGACACGATTTCACACCCAGAACACAGAGTCACATTTTGGGCGCGTATAATGGACTATTTCCCGGTGCCTGCAGTGCTGAGAACAATCCTGCTATCAACCGAACTCTTGCTTTTTGTGGCCTCACGAGGAACGCCCTGCCGAGGCCCCAACCTCATTTCCAGCTGAGCTCGTCCGTGCAGGAAGAGATCAGGGCACCATTTTTAAATGCCACCCCAATCTCTCGATCGCCCCTTAGAGTCCCCATCCGGAACCCTGCAACCCCCAACTTAACTCTTAGGGGTTCCCTGAGCCCCCCCCCCCCCCCCCCCCCCCCCCGAGCCCAAACTCTGGAATAGCAACCTGCCACCTGGGCATCTTGGCACTGCCATCCTGGCACTGTCACATTGCCCAAGTGGAACTGCCGGGCTGGCAGAGGCACATTTAGGTAATTTACATTTAGGTGCTGTTCGGTCATTTGGACATTCTGAATTCTCCCTCTGTGTAACCAAGCAGGGGCCGGATTGTAGCAACTATGGGCTTTTCACAGTCACTTCATTGCAGTGTTAATGTAAGCCTACTTGTGTCAATAAAGATTATAAAAAATTACAAAGAATTTGCTATCCTGAACTGCTCCCCTAATAGCACCCCCAAGAGGAATGCAAATCGCACGCAATTCAGTCCCAGCGTCAACACCTTTCGCTGTCCCCTAGCCACATGTTCCTCGGCAGCATGCCATCACTGGCAGCGGGATTCTCTGTTCCCACCGCTGGTTAATGGGGTCTCCCATTATGGCCACCCCACCGGGAAATCCGCACACATGGTAGGTGCGCTGCCAGCGGAACAGAGAATCCAGAGAATCCCGCCAGTGGATAATTCACTCCTCAGTCTCCCAAACAGAGAATATCGGCCAACATCTTTTAAGGTATAAAATGAAGGACTCAAGAAACCATCTTTGTTGACGTGTTTTCACATCATGTCTTGGCCTGATCAGCTGAGGAAAGTGGTGAAAAGGCTGTTCAATGGTTAAAGTGAAGTTTTTCCTCTTGCAGTTAATTATTGCTAATTACCGTTAAGTGATATTTTGCTTTTCATCTTTCTGACTTGGAAGGTTATGGTTAATAAACTTTCCAAATTCACTATTTAAAAGTGTTCATTCTTGACAGATGGTCAAGTCTTATAAAACCTGCTTTGATGTACACTCGGGGTATTGTTGCAAAAGATCTGAACCCATGCATCTGGTTTAATCCTGCTTCTACACCAGGGCTCAAATACATGGGTCCGACAGGCAAATCAATTGTGACGGTGACTATTTGAGAGAAAAGTCATTCACATGTAAGCCCATTAGCAGAAAACACAGGAGAGTAACAGCCTGCGATTGGAGGAGTAATGAGCAGTTGGAACGGGAGTGGTAGTGAGTCAGCTTGAGCACTGGAGTGGTCACAGTGAGAGGGGTGGTGAAAGAGAGGCGATGACTGGGAGACAGGTTATGGGAAGAGAGAGGTTGTGAGAGAGAGGATGCTGTGGTAGGAAAGTCTTCTGAGGGATTTGAGGCGTGGGGGGGGGGGGAGCAGCATGAGGTAGAGGCTGAGGTAGAGCAAAGGGAGAAAGACTGATTGGGGGAGGGGGGGGTGGGGAAGAGGCTGTGAGCATGAGAGGATGGTTTTAAACCCGTCAACAAAGGAATACTCAACTATCTGGGAGCCAGGAAAGTTTGATGTTACCGAAGTATTGGATTCCTTGCAACTGATGTGGAGCCTCTAGCCTGAGGCTGCATAAGTTCAGGAGCTATGTAATGGATACAATCATAATGTACACAGTGTCAATTTGATCATTTAAATAAACACTTGTTTCATAAGAAAGATTTGCAGTTATGTTTATCATATCTTAAAGTGTCACATACTGTGAACTACTTGAGGTGCAATCATTTTAATGGACACAAACATGCAACCATCGTGCACATACTAAGATCCCAAAAGTAATTAACAACTTGTATTTTTAATAGTGTTTTTTATGACAAAATGATCAATTAATTTAGGGGAGTCTGGGACTAGGGTGATGGGCTTTTAAGGATTGAAATTAGGAAACACTTCTACGCACAAAGGGTGTTAGAAGTTTGGAACTCTCTTCTGGAAACAGCAATTGGTGCTAGATATATGCCAATGCTAGATCAATTTCAAATTTAATCTCAGATTAAGACCTAATGTGCAGTAAAAAAGATAGTAACTACTTGGTTAAAATCTTCCAGTTTTCTGCACATGTGGTTAAAACAAATTCTGTCCACAGAAGGCATGTTTAGATTAATTGCTTCTTGTGTGTAGAAGGGTGCGCCTGTTACATTGAAAAAAAAACTTTTGCAAGCTTGAATCTTGTGCCAATTTGTCAAGGAAACTAATGTGTGTTTCCTTGTGTGCTGTGGCTTCACGTTTAATGGAAGGGTAATAATTATTGAGGATATCAATTAATTATCCAAATTATGTTTCTGCGAGGGTCCAGATTACCCCATATGTGAACAGAAATACAAAAGCTAATGTCACACCATACTGAATCCCTGATAAAGGAGTTGGTGGGAATTGAAAGGGAGGCCCAAAAAATGAAAAATAGTCCCTTGATTAATTCAAATTAATTAAATTAATTCTCGAAAATCTCAAGAGCACACCTCCCCCCGCTACAGGAAAAAGAAATTGCCCTCTGCTCATACAGGGATGGGAATTCATCCTGAATGGTGCAAGACAATTATTTTCAGGCTGCAAAGCTGTTTTGACATTCAAAAATGCAAACGAGATAGATTTCTTTCAGAAAACATAGCGGTTAACAGCGTTATTAATTTGGGCCGGCACGGTGGCACAGTGATTAGCACTGCTGCCTCATAGCACCAGGGTCCCGGATTCATTTCTGACTTTTGGTGACTGTGTGCAGTTTTCACTTTCTCCCAGTGTCTGCCTGGGTTTCCTCCGGGTGCTCTGGTTTCCTCCCACAGTCCAAAGATGTGTCGGTTAGGTGGATTGACCATGCAAAATTGTCCCTTGGGTGCCCAAAGATTAGGTGAGGTGACGTGGATGGGACGGGTCTTGGATCTATGTAAGGCGTTCTTTCCAAGGGTTAGTGCAGGCTAAATGGGTCATATGGCCTCCTTCGGCACTGAAGGGATGCGATGAGACATATCGTGTAAGTGTACCATGCTTAGAAGAAAAAGGGAACTTTGGTTCCAAAAGTGCTCTACTATTTGGGTTATCGTCATCTCATGATTCTACGTCTGGATCCTTTGTAGACTAACTGATGGGAGAATAATTGCAATGATCCGTCAACAACTCCATCATTTTATCATGCAACTACCAGCGTGGTAGGTGACAGAGGTGGTGGCTCCAAGCATTTGTTTGTCAGACATTTCCAATAGTTCCATGATCCACTTGCTCCTCATTATAAATATCATGCTGGTTTAATGATTCATGACTCAAGGATATTTGTAAATTGCACACAATTATCACACTTCACTCAACTTCTCAAGAAGCTAAACAGCATGTCCACCAAATGCAATTGATTCCAACAGGTCCTTTTTCATTTCTTTCTTACTTTTCATTTTCTTTCTCTTAATCAGCTTGCTTCGTCACTCTCTAATTTTACTCTCATTTACCCAATTTCTTCTTCTGTCGAAAAGATGTGCGGGTTGGGTGGGTTTAATGGAATAAGGCCAGGTAGGGTGCTCTTCCAGAGGGTCGGTGTAGACCCGATGGGCCGAATGGCCCCCTTCTGCACTGTAGGGATTCCATGACTCATGGCCAATGTAAAAATCAGGGGCGAAAGTATCCATGTGTCATTCTGTTTCACTGTTTGGAGATAGGTCATTGGGCATGAAGTTCTTATGGTCAACGTTGACATCATTGCGCTGTTATCATTTTAAATAGCCAGTAATGCATGATGCAAACACAGCACAATCCAGAGGGTGAGCTCACATTGCTCCTCACAAGATCAGCCATTGCTGCAATCCTTGGGCCATAGAATCAGTTCAGACATCCGAAGACTTGAAATTTAGCTTGAATGAAAACCATGCGGTAGGCGATTGTCTTTCCTCCTTACCGGCCACTGGCACAGTGGGGTGATAAAGCAGCAAGGGTCACAGTAAGGGGCTGGTTTAGCACAGGGCTATAATCGCTGGCTTTTAAAGCAGACCAAGGCAGGCCAGCTGCATGGTTCAATTCCCGTACCAGTCTCCCCAGACGCCGGAATGCGTAACTTAACTGTACTGCGTAACTTAACTGCGTAACTCACAGTAACTTCATTTGAAGCCTACTTGTGACAAAAAGCGATTTTCATTTTCATTTCACAATGGTTAGTACTGCTGCTTCACAGCGCCAGGGACCCGGGTTCAATTCTGGCCTTGGAGTTTGCACTTTCTCACCGTGTCTGTGTGGGTTTCCTCCAGGTACTCCAGTTTCCTCCCACAGTCCAAAGATGTGCAGGTTAGGTGGATTGGCTGCGGTAAAATTAGCCCGTAGTGTCGAAAAGCTGTGCGGGTTGGGTGGGTTTAATGGAATAAGGCCAGGTAGGGTGCTCTTCCAGAGGGTCGGTGTAGACCCGATGGGCCGAATGGCCCCCTTCTGCACTGTAGGGATTCCATGACTCATGGCCAATGTAAAAATCAGGGGCGAAAGTATCCAACCCCCAGCAGGGTTGGAGAATCGTCTGGGGCCGCCGAAAATCCCGCCCCCGCCGTGGCAGAGATTCTCCACCACCCGGGAAGTGGCGGTGGTGGGAATCTCGCCACTCCGATCGGAGAGGCCCCTGCTGTGATTCTCTGGCCCGGATGGGCCGAAGTCCCGCCGCTGGGAGGCCTCTCCCGCCGCCAAGGTTTGAACCACCTCTGGAACGGCGGGATCAGCGGCGCGAGCGGGCCCCGGGGTCCTGGGGGCGGCGGGGGGGCGATCGAACCCGGGGGGGTGCCCCCACGGTGGCCTGGCCCGCGATTGGGGCCCCCCGCTCAGACTCCGGGCCAGTGCCCTGGGTGCACTATTTCTCCTCCGCGCCCGCCACGGACTTCGCCATGGCGGAAGCGGAAGAGAACCCCACATCGCGCATGCGCCGGCAGTGACGTCAGCGGCCAACCGCCGCTGACGTCACTGCCAGCGCATGCGCCGACCGGTGAAAGCCTTTCGGCCAGCCCCGCTGCCGGGAGCGCCGATTTTTTGCGCCAGTCTTCTGGTGCCAACCGCTCTGGCGCGGGGCTGGCCCCCAAAGGTGGGGAGAATTCCCCACCTTTGGGGAGGCCCGACCTCCGAGTGGTTGGCGCCACTCCCCTACACCGGGACCCTCCGTCACGCCGGGTAGGGGAGAATCCCGCCCCTGATGTCGACATGAAGCCAATCTGAACCTGCTGAATTCTGTGGGATCCATTCTTTGCCAGGCCCACTACAGAACTGCCAAGATCCGCATACGCATCCACCAAGTTCTAAGGCATTTTAAACTCTTCGCTTTGCCATCCAGCACATAACTGAATACATCAATCGGTTACCTACGTCCATTTTTGAACAGTGTTGTTGCACCATTGTCTGCAAGATCCATCATGGGTCATTTCGCTACCCGAGTGATCCACAGAATAGCCACCTGGATAGCTTTGGTTTCCTGTGGAAATAGGGCTCTGCTACGCAGGCCAACTTGGCACTGCTTGACATGGGTACTCGGCAGTTCATGAACAGCGCCTACATTTACACATTTGGTCATTAAAAAAAAACAGCTCCACTCTTGGCCTCATGTGGTTACATCTTTGCTTCAAAGACGTCACTAGCTTACAAATTCTATTTGATGTTTCCCTCGTGCAGTCAAAAAGTCCCATTTATTTGCTGATTCCAACGATACTATTAAAGTTCACTGGTGCAGGTCAAATATTAAAAGAGCAATCGAAACTGCTCATGCAGACAGTGTAGGAAGCCAGCAAACACAATAACATCCAGGTCAGGGTTCCCTGTTGCTCACACTTGCTGTGCCAATCAAGGCAAGTGGAATAACTCTTTTTTTTTTAAGTCTTTCAGAAAAAACGTTTTCCTTCAAAATCGTGGCCACTCTCGGCCTCACCCGAGGTAGGTGTAAGATTTTGGGCTTCCTTAAAGCCTCGCGATCTCATTGGGGTGGTTAGAAATGGCTGATAAAGCAGCAAGGGTCAGCATAGTCTTAACTTCCCCCAAATAGTCTGCAGTGCTTCTTACTATGGCGTAATTCCACAATTGATTTCCTCATCTGCCTACAGGTTGGCATAGCAGATGATTGAAAATGATTGGAACCTGCTAGTTTTTAACAAAACATGTTTTATAAAGACTGCGTGATTCCACAGTTACTTAAATTTGCCTTCAGTTTCCTTTGAGCCTGGCTACCCTTTGCCGACTGTGAAGAACTCCAGCATTACTTGTTCATCTTGGCATTATCTCTCTCACATTATCATAGATTATCATAGAATTTACAGTGCAGAAGGAGGCCATTCGGCCCATCGAGTCTGCACCGGCTCTTGGAAAAAGCACCCTACCCAAGGTCAACACCTTCACCCTATCCCCATAACCCAGTAACCTCACCAAGGGCAATTTTGGATACAAAGGACAATTTATCATGGCCAATCCACCTAACCTGCACATCTTTGGACTGTGGGAGGAAATCGGAGCACCCGGAGGAAACCCACGCACACACGGTGAGGACGTGCAGACTCCGCACAGACAGTGACCCAAGCCGGGAATCGAACCTGGGACCCTGGAGCTGTGAAGCAAATGTGCTAACCACTATGTTACTGTGCTGCTAACGCTTTACTGTACACTCATACATTTCTTTCCCTCCAGCTATTGTGGGAGATTGGCTGACTATCTGTGTATGGACGTGTGCGCCTTTTTGGGTAAATCTGTTCTTTATCACACCCTTGTATGACATGGAGCCAACATAACTCATTAGTTGTAGGCATAATTTGTCAAGTTCCCAAGTGTGGGTGCCAAATACTATTCGTTCTGTATAAACAGTGAAGAATTGTTTCCACACATATCAAACTCTGTTCTCTTTCAGAATATTACAAAGATTCACTGTACACAAAAAGTGGGATAATTGATGTGGAAGCAACATACAGCAGCTTATCTGCCAAAATTTGTTCACGATCCGTCATTCAACAAGATTACAAATTAAAAATAATAGATGTAATCTTTTATAACAGGAGGAGCAAGGAGTGAAGGCAATAACCTTCAATAATTAAGCAGGGCCCGGTGCTTTATCCCCCATTGGTCAAGGTTAGGGGGGTGGGGAGGTGGGGGGGGGGGGGGGGGGGGGGGGGGGGGGGGGGCTGCCACACAATATCAGTCACCCCAAGCCAGTCACGTGGTCCATGACCGCCATCCCCTTAAAAGGGGCCGAGATACCACTTCCCACCCTCCACAAGTTCCTCAATAATCTATTTACAGAACAGGTTATATAGTGGCTATGTACAAAAGTAAGGTTGAGAAACACAAGCGGAGAGAATCCATGACAGTTCATCACAATGTCAATCTGCTGGGGGATTTTCTGGGTCTCGTGGAGCTTCTTCGTTCCCCAACCGGCTCCTCCAACTGAGGTAGCAACATTGTCATTCATGGACGATTATCTTGGAGGTTCGACCACCACAGCAGGGGCATTCCCTTCTCCAGCTCCCTCCTGGGTCATCGATGGAGCCTCCTCAGAATTCCAAGATTCCCTCTGTTCTGGCTCTACCACAGGAGCACTGGTGCTGCCTACTGGCTCCAATTGCTCAGAGATTGGGGTTGTTTTGCTCACTTTCACCATTTTTAATCTGTAAAGCGCCAGGCCCTGCTTAATTTTAATCTGTATGTTTTAGGTTCTTCATCAGAATTCCTCTTCACTTTGTTCACTGGAGTCATTACTTTTTTTTTGATTTGGTGCATTCTGCCTGGCGCGACAACGTGCCTGGATGACTACTGCTTTGAAAACAAAAAACTTTCTGCAGTGGCACACTTCTTGGCATTGGTCAACACGACATCAGTAGCAATCACCTTGACTTCTGGGCTGACATCCCATTTTCTTCCCTGACCACCGACTACGATCCTGTCCTTGGGATCGTGGCTGAATTTCCTCTTTGCCTGTTGACCTGGCTGCGGCCCTTGCAGCCCTACCGTCCCCACAGCTGGCTCATCTCGTCCCCTTGCATGTTTTGAAACTCTAATGTGCCCCACCCGGCACACTTGGTTGCCTATTTTGATCGTCCTGCCCGGCGTAACCTTTGTTTCAGCCAGAAACTTCTTTTGCACAATTATGTTGTTAATACTGCATATCAAACAAGCGCATAGCATGTCGCTGAGTGCTGTGCCGAACTCTCAGCCATTTGGCAGAGTCTGGCGATGAAGGCATAGATCACCTCTCCAAGGTCCTTGACAGCCCAATTAAACTTGTATCTCTGCAATACGTTTTGAGGATCTGGGATTGAAATGTTCCCTGGCCGGCTTCACCAACTGGTCGAACGACAGTGTGTTGGGAGTCTCCGGGGATGGCAAATTCCTTATGAGGCTGTAGGTCTGGGACCCACAAACTGTTAATAGAATAACCTTCCATTTATCCTCCTCCATTATTTTGTTTGCTGTAAAAATGTAATGAAGCTGCTGCTCAATATACTGGCTCCAGTCTTCGGCCCCCTGGTCGAATGGGGCAAGTTTCTCAATCGTGGCCATTTCTCACTCACTGTTCTGTGATACTGTCGATGCTTTTAGATTTCTCTGTTCGTCTTAAAGACTTCTCCCTTCAATTCTGAACTACTGAAAACCTGCGATTGATCGGGTTTACACTGGTCACCAATGTGGTGGTTTGAGGCAATACCGTGAGACTTCGAGTATGATTGAACAAGGGTTTATTGACAACAAGTAAAAGTAATCTATATACAGGCACAGAGTCACTAGACTTCAGTCCCTGGCTCCAGTGTCCACTTTGCCCAGGAGTCCGCTCACAGGTCCCTGTGTGTTTTCCCCACTGGTTGGGATTTGTGTACTCCTGATCAATAGGCTACTAACTGGTCACATGGACTGCAAGGGCTCACCTCTTAAAAGGGGCCACACTACCGCTGTAGCCATCTGGGATGGCCACTTCCAATCAGGTACAGAGCAACTCGCAAAGACTGATGGGTAAAACGATTAAGCCAAGAATCGGGCAGGCTCAGAGCCTGAAATGCAAAATTGTCAGCAAAGTCCAGACGGCATCAAAACTCCGTCCCATTAGCATGTTGATCAGGCCAATTAGCAGGTGATGACCCATCTCCCCCAAATCAAAGGACTGGTACTCCAGCAACCGGGGCAGTCCCAGACATTGGGGTCAATGACCGCTTGGGACACACCCAGCCATCCAGACCCTCGCCCACTTATTGGCTAAGGTATCGAAGAGAGTGATCAGGGATCAGCCAATTAGCAAGGCGCAAATCAAAGGACCGCCCAAAAGAGCACAAACCCCCCCCCCCCCCCCCCCCCAAAAAGAGCGCAAACCCCACCCCTTCAGAGTATAAAGGATGAGTTCGCCATATGCTCGCTCTCTTTTGGCCTTGGTACGCCGGTCACGGCCATCGCCAATTGCAGCAACACCAGAAGCAAGTTAGAGTTCAACACCCACTACCAGACGACACCCACTACCAGACAGATGAGCCCAGCTGAGCAGCAGTTACCACTTCAAACCCAAGAGATCCAGAATTGAACAGTGGCCACTGTTTCCTGACCTAAGCCGGGTGCCCAAAGTTAAGTACAGGTCATCTTAGTAATAGGAGTAGTTGACTAGTAGTGTTTATGTTGCATGACTGATTGTATGTAAATAAAGTACCCTTGACCTTGAACTAACTAACTGGTGTTTGGCTCTTTGATCGATAGCCAGTTGAAACTCGTGGTGGTATCATTCGATACCTGTCGACTTTAAGCATTCGGACATAGACAATATAGAAAGAAGGCAAATTCACTGATTCCCTAATTGGAACAGGGCCACGGAAAAGACCTAGTAGTCGAGAAAACGCACAACACCGCAGAGTTTTTTAAGCAATTACATTGCAACCTGTTGCAAGGAAGTTCACAGCTTCAGGGGTGTCAAGGTCCACTTCAAATGGGAACTTTCTTGAAAGGAAGGCATAGAATGTGCTAAGTACTGCACTTTGATCAGTCTTCAATGGGATCAGAAGGTCCCACGGCAGGTGCAGCTCCTGACCCCACCAAAGACTATGGCTGCGAGTGCATGGCCTTGTTGCGCCCAACTCGGTGATCTGATGAGGCTGTTAAACTCTCAAGAGGCCTCTCAGGAGATTTACGACGCTTGGAACGCCTCGCAAGGTCTAGCGAGACATCAAGATCTGGATCTCGCCCTCACTGGGCAGAATCCATATTTGGGCAGGTTCCATATTTGCAAATTTAAGTGCACCGGAGTCTCCCAGGGTTTGGGATCGAACGGCCACGCCTGGGAGACCTCGCCGTGGTACTGCTTCACACAGGTTTCCACAGCACTTGGTCTCCCTGGTAATCGGATGCCCCCCGGGTGCCGAGCTCAGGCCCGGGTGGTGCCCTGGAACCCCGATGGCAGCTGCGCACCTTGGTACTGCCAGCCTGGCACCTTTTTGTGTGGTTCCCCGCATGTGGTATGTGGCCCACCACGGGTGGGCCAGAAAATCCCATCCATAGTATTTAATTTGGCACGCTACAGAGTGTTAGTCATGAACCCTCACCGCAATTACTGAGCAAACCGGAGTTGTAAAAGATTTACTGAAATTAAGGATTACATCTTTAACTTTTATGTGAAACCATCAGAACTTCACCAAAAATAAAAGAGGAAGCAAAATGGCAGCCATAGCAAAACGTAGAAAAAGACAGTGCAATTTCCCCTTTCTTCTCCCTTCACCTATATTGGCCAAGAAACTGGTTCGCTGAACATGGCAGGCAGTGTCACAATGACCCTTGGATCTGATAGACATTAACCAGGAAAGGTTACCCCACATAGTGGAAAGCAAGCGAGAAGACAACTTGTTTCAACGTTTAAATGAAATAGTGCAGTTCCAGTTCCTGTTTCTCCCTGTCAGATCTGGTTAAGTGGCCCTTGTTTTTTTTTTAAAAACAAAAATACCCTTAATCCTCAAGTTCTTATCTGGTCAATGAAAAACAAGAGAGGTGCAAACTGCAGTCAGAAGTCTGATGTGGAAATAAGGAATGAAAAAGAAAATTGGCAAAAAAGCTGACCGAATAGATTTACCAGAAAACAATAAACCTATTTATCCTGTTCCATACGTTCCAAGCCAGAAATACAAAGCTAAAAAAAATATTTTAAAATTTGCTCTCAAAGAGCAACACTCACATTGGCCGAAGTCAAGATGCTCCACTCCAATTCAAATGCCAATTTGTAGGCTAGCTTTTCCACCCATTATTATTCATTGTAAACATTCCACTATAAAGTTGGTGATGTACAGACCGACTTATATTTAAACGTAAAGAGAATGTGGTTCAGTGATCAGGGTGTCTTCAACATGCCAGTGCAAAACACCACGTGCTAAAACCACCGTAAACAAGCAACCCTCTCCTCATATCAGCCTACAACATTCGTCTTGAAGAGATTAGAGAGCTCAAACAGCAGTAGCTGATCTCCTCCCCTTCCTTTAACCGTCCTCTCACAGAAGGATAACTGGTCAATGCATTCTTTGAGTATGTTTTTAACCTCCATTTAACCTTACTTCTGCTTTGAGTGTCAAAACAGCATTGTTTAATTCCTGCCTACATTAAAACAGGGACGACACTTCAGAACTACTCCGCTAGCTGTGAAGTGCTCGGTGAATGGGAAAGGCACTAAATAAATGCAAATTCTCTCTCTTCCTCCTACCTCCCCTCTCCCCCTCCCCCGCCCACTGTCCTCCCCCCGCCCCCGCCCCCCAGACGTGATGGTGCTTCGCCGGGCTCAGTCCTGTAAAGTGCATCATCTTTACAAAGTATTCTTACAGCCAGGCCAGCATATGGATCCAGGATCCACTGCTACTTGTTATATCGGGGTGTTTGATGTGGACTGTCTGAAGTGAGAAAGAGCTCTGGCAAATCTAAGAGCCTTCATGCTGATAAGCACAATAATTCACAAACCAGTTATTATTTTAAACCCAAGTTAGAATCTAATCTAGACTGAACGGCCGTTCCAAAGGCAAATATGTGGAATAGTTTTAATGCATTAAATGAGGCCTTGGAACATAGGGTTGATAAACAGACTGTTATCTTCATGCAAACACAACATACTCCAGATGCAACTAATTCTTTATTCTTTCATGGGATGTGAGCATCGCTGGCAAGGGCAGCATTTGTTGCCCATCTCAAATTTCCCTTGGCTTGCTAGGCCATTTCACAGGGTAATTAAGAGTCAATCACATTGCTGGAGTAACACAAAGAGGCAAGTCCAGGCAGATTTTCATCCCTAAAGGATATAATTTAGCCAGATGGGTCATCATTACGGAGACTAGCTTTATATTTCAGATCTGTTCATCGAATTTAAATTCCACCAGCTGCAGTGATGGGATTTGAACCCGTGTCCCCAAAGCATTAGCATCAGGCCCCAGTCGGAAATACAATTGGCAATGATGGAAACAGAAGGCAACAGTTGTGGGGTGGCACAGTGGTTAGCACTGCTGCCTCATAGCACCAGAGACCCGGGTTCAATTCCAACCTTGGGAGACTGTCTGTGTGGAGTTTGCACTTTCTCCCCGTGCCGGTGTGGGCTTCTTCCGGGTGTTCCGGTTTCCGTCCACAGCCCAAAGACGTGCAGTTTAGGTAGATTGGCCATGCTAAATTGCCCCTTGGTGTCCAGAGATGTGCAGGTTTGGTGGGGTTATGGCAATAGGGTGGGGAATGGGCCCAGGTAGGCTGCTCTTTCGGAGGGTCAGTACAGACTCGCTGGGCTGAATGACCTCCTTCTGTACTGTAGGAATTCTATGGAGAAATAATATTGAGTGAGAAACAGGGAGTTCAAGTCACAAGGTATTCTAATGAAAGGTGATCAACCTGAAACATGAACTCTGATTTTCTCTCTCTCTCCACTGATGAGTCCTGGCTGGTTAACATTTTCCAGCATTTTCTGGTTATATTCTTAATTCCCAGGTTTGGGAGACATGGGAGGCACCAAGAAATGACCTATTCTGGTTTAAGCTGTAAACTTTCTTCTTCTACAGCACTCTCTAACCCAAGTTGCAACCATTCCACAATAGTCGTGGTGATCTGCCGAAGGGCAGATGTAGCCACCGATGTTGGCCATTCCCTCAATACAAAATGGAGGAACGCAAAGCTTGCAGGTTAAAATGGACAAAGTTTGCAGCACAAGCAGGCTGCACCAAGCCAATGTGTATTCTGTCTGCTAAGAGAGCAGACAGCACCGAAACAAACATTCCGCATACTAATGAGGCAATCTCCGGGATAGTTAACATAGTAATGGAACGATCCCAGGGACAATGGACACAAATAGGGAAGTGATTGCAACAGTGTATGGGAAACCAGACACCCCGGCACCAGCGGGGTTCGAAAACAAAGCACCTGAAGGCCCGCCCAGCAACCGAGGGACAGCCTCAGTATTGGGGGGATTCAAACAAATCGATTGGGAAGAGACCCAATCGATTCCCAGCAGGTAATGGGTCCGCCCAAAAGGACGCGAAGCCCTAGGACCTATAAAAAACAGGTGCCACACGGTTCGTTCTTCTTGACCAGCCCTCCTTTCTGGACCAGCCTCTCGACCAGCCTTTTACCGAAGAAGACCTTGACCGAGAGAGAGGAGAGGTTTGGGACAGCAGCCGCCAGCAAGTAAGTGTCTCACAACGATCGCTACCAGAGATAGACACTCCTGACCCCTTTTTAACTCGTACCAACCTGAAGTCTGCGGATCAGTGCAGAGCAAGAGGCCTTGTCCCCTGATCCGGCAGTTCCCTTTAAAATAAGTATTGGTTTATTTAGTGGTAGGAATAGTTTAGTCATCTTAGCGTGTGCAGGAGTAGATTATAATTGTGTTATAATAAACTCATTTGTTTGAACTTACTAATTGGTGTATAGTTTTATTGCTTTGAACTTGACCTTGAAACTTGTGGCGGTATCTTAAAGATACCTGGCGACTCCAGAGCTAAGTAACGAAACAGAGCCAAATCGAGTGTTAAGCACACTCACCCAGAATGAGCAACACAGATACTCTGTTCGGTTCTTGAATACTCATCGTCTTTCACTTTGCTCGTCAGCTGCTCACCGAAGCCTCCCATTTCCAATTTCAAATTCTCCAGAATCCTAATTCTCTTTCTCCCTTGTGGTCCACATGCCCTCTAATCTTCCTTCACTTGCTTCCTTCAGCAAGCTCTCATGCCTGAGAAAATATGCGGATAAACAGTGGCCCGCGGGCATCGGCCAGCCTGTGGATCCGTCCAGCTGCAGTGCTGGTGAATACATGGTGTGCCAAGTAGGCACATGCAACTGGTCCTGCCACCTGGGCAATTGGCATCAGGAGCGGTGTAAAGAAAATGCAGATCCTCGGACATCTTTAAGGTAAGTACTTCAAGGCAAAATAGAATTGGCCAAGGAGGCAGGCTTTTCTTGGTATGCGCGGTCGTTGTGTTAAATGGGTGAACACAGGCACAGAAGCAGTGAAAACAGCACAAGACAAGATTCATTATTAGAATACTGTTTTGATTTGCTTTTTGGTTTCCTTGGTATTTAACCTGTCATTTCAAAACCATTTTACACTCTGATTTTAACACTCCCATGTAAATTTAAGTCAACCTTGCTAATAGCTTTGGTTCCCTATTGTTCCCATTCCCTCACTCATTCCTACGGAAGCCTGGTGCCTTGGGTCCTGGCATTATAGGATTTGAACCTGGGACCTTTGGGTCTGCACACAGATAGCAATACACTGAAAAATGCCTTCAGCTACTAGAGTGGCTACCTATCGATAATCTATCATCTTGCATTCGTGTGCAAGTCCCGTCAATACTTTTTTGTATGTTGCTGTAAGGAAGAGTTTCAGAGGCATAGGATGGGGTTTATTTTTCGGTTTGCACCCTCTTCCACCAGGGAACCCACAGCAGGGGTCGCAGTTGGAGGGAGCGGATAATCCCATCAGCAGGAACGGCTGGAATATCTCACCCATAAGTATCTGAACAGTAACTATTCATTGTAAAACATAACTATGTATAGGTATACAAGACAGTAGACTTCCTCAGCTCAAGATCATTCAGACTACAACTAATCACGTGGCTCCCTTTACATCATCAATCATCATCATCATCATGTGGAGGGCATGATTTCCGCCGTTCAACATTGACTTTTTTAGCCTTCAACACCCAAATATTACAAGTCTTTTTCCAAATATATTCCCATTTATATTTCCATCCTACCCCTTCCCTCCACCAAGTCCCTGCCTTCACAGGTTTTTAACGGTCTGATGGTTTCACAACCTCTCCCTGACGGTGTTGTTTTGAAGTTTCGGGGATTGGCAGTCTGGTTTCCATGTTCTGACTTCAGCTGTCCTTCAGGAGAAGCTGCAGCACTTGGTGTTTTGTCTGTCTGAGGCTCAATACGTGAGCCTTTCCTTCCTCTCTTGTCTGCTGTACTTTTCCCTAGCAATTTCCCTCTCGAGGCCGGACGTCACAGGTTTAACTCTTCCTTCACCTTGACTCTGTTCCCTATCCTCGTTCATTGAAGTAATGCGGATTCTTTTTAACAATTTAGTCTGCCGCGCTTAGTCTTCAGAGCGATGACTCCTGATGTATCGAGGAATCCTGCATTATAGTGCTGAGGAAGGCATTTGAGTAACGTCTAGCTTATTCTCCAACTGCAGCAACCCCAATGTGATAGTATGATCAGTAACCACTAACATAGACAGGGTGACCTCACCTGTTTGGGTTTTCTACACCCAGAGCCACCAGTTCTGGTGAATGGATCAGTGTGGGTGCACTTACTAAGGTACCAATATTGAAGGTAAATGCTGGATGGTGCCATCACCTCCTATCACCTGGGTTTCGACTTTGATCCTCTCCGAATAATGAAGTCACACTCAGGTATTCAGCAAACCAGCTGGACCTGTTTCCTCTTGCAGGTTGAAGAATGTTACCTTTATCTGTTTTGAAAGGAAGCTGGATTATCTACATCAGGCACAAAAGTTTGTCAAAAGTTTTGCATTGAAATCCCAATCGAGGACATCAGCACTGTGGAAAGTTTTGATGGTCTCCCACTTGATATACTCAATGGCTGCCTGTTTCATGATATCTTCCGCTCCTTTGTCGAGTTTGAGGGCAATACAGGCAATTTCCTGACTGCGCATCACATGAAGCTTTGTCTAAAAGGCGTCTCCAGTATCTATTGTTCCCATTTTGGAACAGTTCGAGAAGTGTGCTTATAACTAGTAGTCTGATCCTTCCTGGGCCATAAAATGCTTGTCTGTTGTCCACAGCCAGAGCTTGGCTAGCCACAGTTCTCTATCAAACAGGACTGGCGCACTTGCTGCATGGCACAAATCACTCCTAGGAAGCATTGTTGTTCTTCCATCATGCTGTGACACTTCTATTTTTTTGATGGTTTTTTGTGCAAAGATTTTCTGGTGATCCGCTGTATGTTTAGAGGTTTTTGGTCTGCACATTCTCCCCAAGTGTCCCAGCCTTTTATACTGGAAGCATTCGACCATGTTGGCAGGACACTGTTCATACCTGTGAGGCCTTCTGGCACCACAGCACTGACATGGTTTACTACTATCTTGAGTTTTAATTGCATGCAACCTTCTTTGTCCTGAGGAGTGTCTTTAGCATTTTTTTTAAATGAGCAGTATAGTCATTGGGGATGTTCTGTACCATGATTCATCTTCCGCTCTCAATATAGCTTAATGCCACTGACGGACCTCAGATTGTCGGTCAGTTGCAGTGATCGGCAAACTTTTCCACCTCTGCCCCAACTTCAGGATTGTTACGATTGTAAATATCTTTAAGGAGGAAGCTAAATTGTGTTGTGGAAATTACTGAGGTTTTTACCTCTTGTCCTCAGTAGGGAACATCCCGACATGCATTCTTCTAATTATCCTACTTCCTGATGCTCAGGAATTCCTCCCAGAGACACAGTCTGGCTTTCGATCAGGCAAATCCAGGAAAAATGTTGAAATCAATAGCATGAACCTTTCATTGCACTCATCAACCTGACCAAAGCATTTGAATCAGTAAATCACAGGGCTCTGTGGATTGTGCTCCAAGGATGCAGATGACTAAGAAACTTCATCACGAGTAGGAGGTCTGAAACCGGCCCCTTCAAAATCTGGACTGGTCTCCAGCAAGGCCCTGTGATCACCCCCATACTATCTACAATCGACTTGACAGTAATTATTCACTTCAAAGATCAACTGCTTTTGTGGTGTCAGTATTAAATATCGTCTGGAGAGGGCAGCACGGTGGCCTAGTGGTTAGCACAACCGCCTCACGGCGCTGAGGTCCCAGGTTCGATCCCGGCTCTGGGTCACTGTCCGTGTGGAGTTTGCACATTCTCCCCGTGTCTGCGTGGGTTTCGCCCCCACAACCCAAAAATGTGCAGAGTAGGTGGATTGGCCAGGCTAAATTGCCCCTTAATTGGAAAAAATAATTGGGTAATCTAAATTTAAAAAAAAATATATCGTCTGGATGAAAAACTCTTTAACGTCAGTCACCTCTGTGCCATATATGTTGATATATATGTTCTCCTGCTTGTGGATGACTACAATGTTGTTTCCCACTCTGCACCAAATTTACAAGCCACTCTCGCTCTCTTCAATTCTGCACACAAGAACCTTGGCCTATGAGTTCTGGTTGCTGCTACGCGGAGCTAAGCCGCACGTTCGGCAGCTCCCGCTTTAATAGGACTTGTGGGCTCTTTTAAGGGCCCCAAACGGCGCTGATTCAACGATTCCCGGTGGATAAAGGGGTCTGGAGCAAAACCCCCCCCCCCCGGGATTTATGGAGCGGACCCGGAGTGGGGCGAGGAGAAAAACGGCAGCAGCTCCCCTGGAAAAGCGGGGGAAGGTGGACAAAATGGCGGCTGGTGGAGCCCCTGAGGAGTGGAGGCAGTGCGCGTCTACCAGGACTGGAGTGCGGACATGGCTAAGCGGAGGGCCGGGTTCAGCCGGACGAAGGCTATGCTCCACAGCAGGCAGGTGAAATTCGGCATGCTGCCGCCTGCGCGCCTGTGGGTCACCTACAATGACCGACATTACTATTGGGAGTCCCCGGAGGAGGCGTGGGCCTTTGTGCAGGCTGAAAAGTTTGACTCGAACTAGGGATTGGGGGCTGTGGGGGTTTTTTGTATCACTGTATATGCTGTTGCTGGTTATTCTGTTTGGTTTTTTTTCCCGCTTTCGGATGTTGTTGGTTATGGTTTTGTGTTTTAAGGGGGGTGTTGGGGTCTGTGGTTGATCTGTTTTTGTTTGTACGGGACTGGTGGATGGGTTGGGACTGCTATTTGGGAGCTGCGTTGAGGGGGTGGGGTGGGGTAGGGGGAAAGCTCGGGCTTTCCTCTGGTTTCCCGCGCTGCGGGATGAGGGGGGTGGAGCTGCAGACAAGGGGCGTGGATACCAGATCCGTTTTCCCGCGCGGGAGCGGTGCCAAGGAGCTGCTGCGGGGGGTGGGGGGGGGGGGGCTATGGGCTATGGCTAGTCAACGGAGGAGGGGCGCGGGGTGCCCCCTGGTCCAGCTGATCACGTGGAACGTGAGGGGGTTGAATGGGCCGGTTAAGCGGACCCGGGTGTTTTCGCATCTGAAGGGGCTGAAGGCGAACGTGGCCATGCTCCAGGAGACTCACCTGAAGGTGGCGGACCAGGTTTTTCTGAGGAAGGGGTGGGTGGGGCAGGTTTTCCATTCAGGGCTCGACTCGAAGAACCGGGGGGGGTGGCGATCCTGGTGGGGAAGAGGGTGGCGTTTGAGGCGTCTGAGGTTGTGGCTGATAGTGGCGGCAAATATGTGATGGTGAGCGGTAAGCTGTAGGGTGGTGTTGGTTAATGTGTACGCCCCAAATTGGGATGATGCTGGTTTCATGAGGCGTATGTTGGGCCGCATTCCTGACCTGGAGGTGGGGGGCCTGATCATGGGGGGGGGGGGACTTCAATACGGTGCTGGATCCCCTACTGGATCGTTCTAGTTCAAGGACAGGCAGGAGGCCGGCGGCGGCCAAGGTGTTGAGGGGGTTTATGGACCAGATGGGAGGGGTGGATCCCTGGAGGTCTGGGAGGCCGAGGGCTCGGGAGTACTCTTTTTTTCTCCCACGTGCATAGGGTTTATTCCCGTATTGATTTCTTTGTCCTGAGTAGGGGGCTGGTCCCGAGGGTGGAGAATGCCGAATATTCGGCTATAGTGATTTCGGACCATTGGGTGGATCTGGAGATGGGGGAGGTGCGGGACCAGCGCCCACTTTGGCGTCTGGACGTGGGGTTGTTGGCTGATGAGGAGGTGTATAGGAGGGTCCGGGGATGTATTGAGAGGTACCTCGAGGCCAATGATACTGGGGAGGTCCGGGTGGGGATGGTGTGGGAGGCTCTGAAGGCAGTGATTAGGGGGGAGCTGATCTCCATCCGAGCCCATAGGGAGAGGGGGAGAGGGAGAGACTGGTGGGGGAGCTGTTGAGTGCAATAGGAGGTATGCGGAGGCCCCGGAGGAGGGATTGCTGGGGGAGCGGCGTAGCCTGCAGGCCAAGTTTGATTTATTGACCACCAGAAAGGCGGAGACACAGTGCAGGAAGGCGCAGGGAGCGGTCTATGAGTATGGAGAGAAGGCGAGCAGGATGCTGGCGCATCAGCTTCGCAAGCAGGACGAGGCTAGGGAGATTGGTGGAGTGAAGGATAGGGGAGGGAATGTGGTGCGGCAGGGGGCAGAGGTCAATGGGGTCTTTAGGGACTTCTACAGGGAACTGTACCGATCGGAGCCGCCGGTGGTGGTGGGGGGGGGGGGGGGGGATGGATGGAGAGCTTTTTGGACAGGCTGCAATTTTCAAGGGTGCAGGAGGAGCAGATGGAGGGACTGGGGGCGCCGATCGAGTTGGAGGAGCTGGTCGGAGGGATTGGCAACATGCAGTCGGGGAAGGCGCCGGGACCGGATGGGTTCCCGGCGTATAAGAAATACGCGGACCTGTTGGGCCCCCTGTTGGTTCGGACCTTTAATGAGGCATGGGAGGGGGGTGTTTTGCCCCTGACGATGTCACAGGTGCTGATTTCCCTGATCCTGAAGCTGGATAAGGACCCCTTGCAGTGTGGATCATATAGGCCAATTTCACTGCTGAATGTGGACGTCAAGTTGCTGGCGAAGATCTTGGCCACTAGAATAGAGGACTGTGTGCTGGGGGTGATACATGAAGATCAGGCGGGAGGCAGCTGAACACTAACGTGCGAAGGCTGCTAAATGTGATAATGATGCCGGCGGCAGAATGAGAGGCGGAGATTGTGGTGGCATTGGATACGGAGAAGGCCTTTGACAGGGTGGAGTGGGGGTACTTGTGGGAGGTGTTAGAGAGGTTCGGGTTTGGTGAGAGGTTTATTAAGTGGGTGAGGTTGCTGTACAAGGCCCCGATGGCGAGTGTAGTGACAAACAGGAGGAGGTCCGAGTACTTCAGGCTCTACCGTGGGACGAGGCAGGGGTGCCCCCTGTCCCACTTGCTTTTTGCTTTGGCAATTGAGCCTCTGGTCATGGCGCTCAGGGAGTTGGGGAGGTGGAGGGGTCTGGTGCTGGGTGGGGAGGAGCACCGAGTGTCGCTGTATGCAGATGACTTGCTGCTGCATGTAGCAGACCCGGTGGGGGGAATGCCGGAGGTGATGGAGATTCTTGCTGAGTTTGGGAGTTTCTTGGGCTATATGTTGAACCTGGGCAAGAGCGAGCTGTTTGTTGTACGCCCGGGAGATCAGGAGGAGGGGATTGGTAGGCTCCCGCTAAAAGGGGCAGTGAGGAGTTTTAGGTACCTGAGGGTTCAGGTGGCTAGGAGTTGGGGGACCTTGCATAACCTTAATTTTACTAGGTTGGTGGAGCAGATGGAGGAGGAGTTTAAGAGGTGGGACATGCTGCCGCTGTCGTTGGCGGGTAGAGTACAGTCCGTGAAAATGACGATGCTCCCGAGGTTTTTGTTTTTGTTTCAGTGCCTCCCCATTTTCATTCCGAGGGCCTTTTTTAGGAGGGTGAACAGCAGCATCATGGGATTTGTCTGGGCGCACGGGACTCCGAGGGTGAAGAGGGTCTTTTTGGAGCGGGGCAGGGATAGTGGGGGGCTGGCGCTGCCCAACCTCTCTGGGTACTGTTGGGCGGCTAACGTCTTGTTGGTAAGTGGATAATGGATGGGGAGGGGGAAGCATGGAAACGGTTGGAGGTGGCGTCCTGTGGAGGCACATGCCTGAAGGCACTGGTAACGGTGCTGTTGCCGCTTCCTCCAACGAGGTACACTGCGAGCCCGGTGGTGGCGGCTACCCGCAAGATTTGGGGGCAGTGGAGGCGACACAGGGGGGGAGTGGGGGGCTTGGTGGAGGCCCCGTTGCGAGGGAACCACCGGTTTGTCCCAGGGAACATTGACGGCGGGTTCCTGGGGTGGCACAGGGCGGGCATAAGGAAGTTGGGAGGCCTGTTCATTGACGGGAGGTTTGCGAGCCTGGGTGAGCTGGAGGAGAAGTTTGAGCTCCCCCCGGGGAATATGTTCAGGTACCTTCAGGTTAAGGCGTTTGCTAGGCGGCAGGTGGAGGGGTTCCCTTTGCTGCCCCCATGGGGGGTAAGAGATAGGGTGCTTTCGGGGGTGTGGGTCGGGGATGGGAAGGTGTCTGACATCTACCAGGTGATGCAGGAGGTGGAGGAGGCGTCGGTAGAGGGGCTGAAGGCTAAGTGGGAAGTGGAGCTGGGGGAGCAGATTGAGGAGGGGACATGGGCGGACGCCCTGGAGAGGGTGAACTACCCCTCTTCACGTGCGAGGCTTAGTCTCATCCAGTTCAAGGTACTGCACAGGGCTCATATATCCGGGAGGAGGATGAGCAGGTTTTTTGGGGGTGAGGACAGGTGCATCAGGTGTTCGGAGAGCCCGGCGAACCATGCCCATATGTTTTGGGCATGCCCGGCACTGGAGGAATTCTGGAAGGGGGTAGCAAGGACGGTGTCGAGGGTGGTAGGATCCAGGGTCAAACCAGGCTGGGGACTCGCGATATTTGGAGTTGGGGTGGAGCCGGGAGTGCAGGAGGCGAAAGAGGCCGGTGTTTTGGCCTTTGCGTCCCTCGTAGCCCGACGGAGGATCTTGTTGCAATGGAAAGGTGCAAGACCCCCAAGCGTGGAGACCTGGATCAATGACATGGCAGGATTCATTAAGCTGGAGAAGGTCAAATTCGCCGAGGAGATCGGTACAGGGGTTCTTTAGGCGGTGGCAACCTTTCCTCGACTTTCTGGCTCAACGATAAGGAACTAGGTCAGCAGCAGCAGCAACCCGCGGGGGGTTCAGGGGGGGTATTGTTTATGTTAAGTTAATTATTGTTAATAAATTTTGTTGTTTATTGGGTATGGGGGGGGTGGGGGGTGGGTTCGTTATATGCGTTGTTGCGGGTGTCGGGGGGTGTTTATTATTGTTATTATTATTATTGTTCTGTTGCTATATATTTTTCAAAAAAATTCAATAAAAATTATTTTTTTTTTTTAAAAGAAACTTGACCTATCCTTGAATGTTGGCAGTAAAAATCTCATATCAACCCACACCTGATCAACCAAATATTTCACCTCCTGTATTTGTTGAAGGAGACTTGAATTTCTTGAGCACTTCCTATAACCTTGGTAATCACTTCCTCTCTCAAGAGGCCACCATTGACGATGGGGATTCAATATTAGATCAGCTATGCCGGCTCAACCTTCTACAAACTACAGCAGTGAGTGACAACAAAGACCTCCAAAAATCAACAGAGGTCCGAGTGCATAGGGCAGTTGTTGTCACCACACTCTTGTACTGCAGTGAAGACCTGGACTGTCCATCAATGACATGTAACAGCGCTAGAAAAACTCCATCTGCAATGCCGCCACCACATTCTTCGGATTCAATGGGAGTACCGGCAAAGAAACATTAAATGTTCAAACACTTGGACACTCCAGGTGGCCGAAGAGCATCTCCTGAACAAGTCTTGCTTTTCTCTACTCTCAAATGGCCAACATTTGAGGAGGGATAAAGAAAATGCTTCAACAACACTCTGAAGCTCTCTAAGATGTGTAGCAGCATTCACATTAATGGCTGTGAAGAGCTTGCTACCAATCATTCAAAGCGACAACAACTTGCCAGTCATGTTGCCTCACGCTTTTTTAGTCCCAACGTCTGTGTGATGAGGCAGGGAAGCTGCTGGGACGGAAAAGGGAGCAAACTCCTTCGCTCAGGATCCCAGTATTTCATGAGACACGGTGCTCCTTGTGCCCAATGATCTGTGGGTCAAGAATTGACCTATTCAGTCACATGAAGACTCCATGGCATAAACTCACCACTGAGTAAACGTCACCCACGAATTGAGGAGCAGCCGACATACACTTAAATCCAGCCCACATTGCATGTTAATTCTAACCTTTATATGCCATAATCTGCTCTCCATTACATCATTTAACAGACAAACACAACATAATTAAAACACCACTTCCTCATTGCAAGCATGCACACCTTTTCCTTTCCTCACATGCCACCATTAAAGTACCACCCATTTCTATCACTCCTTCCTTGCTTCACATCCCACACACTTCACGTTCAACATCTTGATCCATTTTGCTTCTTCTGCACCTTTTATTGCATCCACTATATGCACAACACCTCTCTCCCTCCCCCCCCCCCCCCCCCCCCCCCCCCCCCCCCCCCCCCCCAGGGAAGAAACAACTTGAAAAAGAAATGCAGAAGTTGTATTATTTGAAGACACTAATAAAATGTTGAATAATAATCAAAGCTACTGTTTTGGAGAGCTGCATTATTGTCTCAAACTCTGGCAACAAGAATTTATTTTACGAGGAACAAAACATCTGAAGCTGGTGTAAAGCTAACTTATGTACTGACAAATAGTGTGGGATTTATACAACACAAGAAAGGATGACCGTGCATCACTGGATGTCTACAATGTTGTGACAACGGGTGGAATTTTCTCAAAATTGCACAGAGCGTTGGATCAGGTGAGAAAAGCTGTGTGAATTCGCTGGATTCACAGGTTTTCTCGCCTGATTTAACGGCACTTCTCGTTTTTGAAGGTCAGTTAATAATTCCCGCTAGCGTGCGAAGACACGGGAAGCAAAGGCATTGAGCCTTGTGTGTGACATTTCGATGAACTGAAAATTTGTGGAAATAAGGTTCACACCCTTTCTGTGCGCGAACCTGATTACATCGCCGGCGGGATCGGGGAAGATCTTACCACCGCCAATCCCGTTATGGACCTCTGACCAGACTTAGCAGCCAGAATAGGATTTGCACCTGTGGCGAACGGGCCTGAGAATCACACCCAATTTGTGTCATAACATAGTTTCATTAAATCCTCATGAGGCTTGGCTTTCTCCTCAGTTCAGTTGAGGACACAAGACGATGAAAGAGCATTTCCAACATCAGACCCATCTGGTTCACAAATGTCCTTTCAGGAAGGAAAACCGCCATCCTCACCTGGTCTGGCCAACAAGCGACTCCAGATCCATAGTAATGTAGCTAAATCTGAAATATCCCAGCCAAGTTCAAGGGCAATTAAGGATGGGCAACAAATGCAGGCCCAGCCAGGGACACCCACATCACAAGGCCAAATAAAAAAGCATTGGAGGACAGTCACTTCTTAAAACCTTAAGTTATTTTGTTACATATCTTTGAAAAGCTACAAAGCCCCAGCTTTCAGACAAAATATTCGAGGACAAGACCTCAATATCCTGTAGTGTTCTTTACTTTTTAGAAATCTGTCAAACACGTAGATAACTGTTAATTGTAATTACGTTTGTTGTGGTTAAATCATCTTCAGATTCACACTGCAGAATGCACAGTATTTTTTTAATTCTTCCACTGGACGAGAGAGTCATTGGCTAGGCCATCATTTGTTGTCCATCCCTAATAGCCCTTGAGAAGATGATGTCGAACCACTTTGTGAACCACTGCAGTCCGTGTGTTGCAGGTGCTGCCACAGTGCTGTTCGGAAGGGAATGGAACCTACAGGGGGTGGTGTTCCATGTACATCAACGTATTGGTGACAAGTTTGAAATGGCACGGTTGATGGTGGCTTGATGAATTGCTGCAGTGCAACTTGTAGATGGTAGACATGTTGCCATTGTGCCTAGTTTCTTGTGTTGTTGGAGCTGCACTCATCCAGGCAAGTGGACAGTACTCCATCACACTCTGATTTGTACCTTGCAAATGGTGGACAGGCTTTGCCTGGTCAGGAGATTAGGTACTCAATGCAGGACTCCCAGTCTTTGACCTGCTCTTGTAGCCACAGTATTTGTATGGCTGGTCAAGAGAAATTTCTGGTCAATGGTAACCTCCAGGATGTGAGTGGTGGGGAGTCAGCAATGGTATTGCTGTTGAATATCAATGGAACATGGTTTGATTTTCTCTAGTTGGGATGGTCATTGCCTGGCACTTGGATAATGCCTCTGTGACTTGCCACTTCAGCACAAGCCTGAATACTATCCAGGTCTTGCTATATATGACACATACTGCTTCAGTTATTGGAGTTGCAAATATGCAATACCGTGCTCAAACCTACTTCTGACCTCATAATGGATGCGAAGACCATTGACAAATCAGTAGCTGATTTTTGGGCCTAGGACACGACCCTGAGAAACCCCTGAAACCACATCATGGGACTGAAATGATTGGCCTCCAACAACCATAATCCTCCTTTGTGCTAAGCATGACTTCAATCAGGAGAGATTTCCACCCTGATTCCCGTTGACTTCAATTTTACTACAGCATCTTGATGCCACATTCAGTCAAAATGCTATCCTAATGTCAAGGGCATCCAGCCTCACCTCTTTGAATTAAACTCTTTTGTCTATTTTTGGACCAAGATTGTTTTTGAGGTCAAGAGCCCAGTAGCCCTGGGAGAAGCAAAACTGAGCATCAGTCATTACTGTGCGAGTGCCACTTGACAGCACTGTTGACAAAGACTTTCATCACTTTTAGCCTGCTCTCCTGTACTCATTGGCGCAGGGTTGGTGGTCTGGTCTGATGGTAATCATGGAGTGAAGGATATTCCATGCCCTGTTTCCTACATTACATCACTGACTACAGTTCACAAGTACTTCATTGGCGGTGAAGTCCCGAGGCTGTGAAAGACACTATATAAATGCACATTCTTCTTCTTTATCTATTGAAAGGAATCAAGCAGGTAAACAGTCTGGTGGTTGATAGGTAAATCTACATTTTATGGACGGGGCACTTGTAAATTCATAAGCAAATCATTTATCTGATGAAAAGTTGGACATACTGGTTATGCTCATGTCTGAAAAAGAGTACTCAAGCCTGAAAAATTTAATGAATAGCTCATGCACAAGGGCTCGTGCACAAGGAGGTACAATTTAACTTGTACTGTTTCCAAAAGTGATCACAACATTTTACCGTGTCGAATAAATAATAGATTACACTGCAAAATTAACATTCATCCATTGTCTTCAGTATACGTCATGCATTATTTTAATCCCAGTACACTAGCCCACTTCTGGAAAATAAAAACAAGGCTTAAAACACCAATTTCACCTCCATCCATTTAACTTGCACTGTTTCCGAAAGTGATCACAACATTTTACCGTGTCGAATAAATAATAGGTTACACTGCAAAATTAACTTTCATCCATTGTATTAAGCATTGTATTGTGCGGAGTCTGCACGTCCTCCCCGTGTGTGCGTGGGTTTCCTCCGGGTGCTCCGGTTTCCTCCCACAGTCCAAAGATGTGCGGGTTAGGTGGATTGACCATGCTAAATTGCCCGTAGTGTCCTAAAAAGTAAGGTTAAGGGGGGGGTTGTTGGGTTACGGGTATCGGGTGGATACGTAGGTTTGAGTAGGGTGATCATGGCTTGGCACAACATCGAGGGCCGAAGGGCCTGTTCTGTGTTGTACTGTTCTATGTTCTATGTTCTATATACGTCATGCATTCTTTTAATCCCAGTCCACTAGCCCACTTCTGGAAAATGGCTTAAAACACCAATTTCACCCCATACTCAAAATATGGCTCATAACTAAAGCTCTCTTCCCTTTGTGAGCCTGAAGGATCCTGAATAGCTGCTTTCTTATTGCACCTATTTGCAATTGACAACTTTAAAAAGCATTCCACATGTGACACTGACACAGCAACATATTGATGCTGCAAGTTAACACCAGCATTTTGAGAGACATGGCACAGTATTAATTTTATATTCACTTTTACAAGTTACTGTGTCATAGATGAAAAGAGTTTCCGAGACAGTCTTCATTAACTTTGAAGTGTTTAACGATTTAAAATCAACAGCAGTGAAGTATCGGCCTATGGTTTTCAAGATGATGCGGGGGTCGAAGAGGAAGGGACTCATGTAAATATCGGCATAAATCCCAGAACCGCAAACTTAAAAGGAAAACATCACTCACCAGATGAAAACTCTGTTCTCACTCCAGGAAAAGCTTTACTTTCTTTTAGAAAAAAATGCACCCTGGCGACATAAATAAATTGCCCGCACATCAAAAAAACGCTACATGATCCACAGGACTCCGTTTGAAAGCTTAAGCTGCGTCTAATTCTACACACCAGACGATTCCCGTTGAAATAGCACAGATTTATTATAGCGGAGCTGCATGGTGTGTACAATGCTCCGCGCCTATCACTCTTTTAAATCATTTCAGCAGATTCTGTCAGGAAATGTATAACTTCCCTATTTGTCATTGCAATGTGATGGTGCAACAACACTTCATTTCAGTAAAGCAGCTGCACATGAACCAATTGGTGCCTCACTGCCCCCCTCTATGCTCTGTGGTGAAGCAGAGAGCTCATTTATTTCACTCCCCAAAAGGGGTCAGGCAAATACTCAGCATGACTTTGCAGCACTCCTGAAACAGAGAAACGGCAAACGCTCCCGAGACTGAACAGAGAGGGGCCTGAGAATACCGACGTAAGCTTCTCTATGTACCTTTTCTCAATTTACTCATTTCTGTAACTCCAAGGTACGAAGCATTGAATGGTTTGTTACCTCTGACAAAAATAAAACCGAGTTGATACGTTGTTCGCTAATCCCCTGATGCCAACAAATTCATTTGCAGTTGACCACTGGAGTGCTCGCACATTTTATACAATAAAACATTATTTATTTTTTTTAAAGGGGGGGGGGGGGGGGGGGGAGAAATCAGCTGTTACCCAACAGTTACTTGGAGAAATGTTCCCAACAATCTATATGCTGTACTGACAAGTTGAAACAAAAATGCTACGAACCTCTGCTGCTCACAGGAAGACTGTTCCTTCACAAACATCCTGGCAGGAAACTTTCAGAATGAAAGCTCCTCCCAAGTCACTCAGGGTTACATTGTTGTTCATGCCACAAGGCACATGTTGCATGGAGGCGCAGAGCCATGGAGGTCTACAGCACAGAAAAGGCCCTTCGGCCTATTGCCGGTCAAAAACGACTGCCCAACTATTCTCATCACATTTTCCAGCACTTGGCCCATAGCCTTGCAAGTGCGCATCTAAATACTTCTGAAATGTTAGGAGAGTCTCTGCCTCCACCACCCTTTCAGGCAGTGTCCATCTAAATCTCCTGCCCCTTACCTTAAATCTATGCCCTTGGCCATGAATCCCTCCACCGAGGGGATAGGTTTCTTCCTGTCTACACTATGCCCCTCATTATTTCATACATCTCAATCATGAACCCCCTCAGTCTCCTCATCTTCAAGGAAAACAAACCAGATCCCTTTGATCCTTGGTGCTTCCCAGGGTACTGCCGTTTATCCCTTGCCTTGTTTGCCCTGCCCAAGTGCATCACCTCCCACTTATCGGCATTGATTTCCATTTGCCACGGATCAGCCTATCTGACCAACCCATCTATATCCTGCTCACTATTTATCACCTCACCAGTTTTCATACAATCCATAAACTTATTGATCAACCCTCCTACATTCAAGTTCAAATCATTTATATAAACCACAAAGAGCAAGGGCCCCAACACTGCTCCCTGTGGGACCCCACTGGACACAGGCTTCTAGTCAGAAAAACACACCTCTGCTTCCAAATTTCCTTGGATCCCATTGGCTCTTACTATTGTTATCAGACTCCCATTTGTGACCTCATCAAAATCCTTGGTAGAGTCAAAGTAGAATCATAGAATCCCGACAGTGCAGAAGGAGGCCATTCGGCCCATCGAGTCTGCACCGCCCACTTCCCTCCTATTCCCATACCCTAACCTGCACATCCCTGGACACTAATGGACAATTTATCATGGCCAATCCACCTAACCTGCACATTTTTGGACTGTGGGAGGAAACCGGAGCACCCGGAGGAAACCCACGCAGACACTGGGAGAACGTGCAGACTCCGCACAGACAGAGACCCAAGTCGGAATTGAACCCGGGACCCTGGAGCTGTGAAGCATCAGTGCTAAACACTGTGCCGCCGTGCCACCCCGTCAAATGCATTTCCCTCATTGTACACCTGGTCACCCCTTTGAAACATTCAATCAAGGTGGTCAACATGACCTCCCCTTAACAAAACCATGCTGACCGTTCTTACGTAATCCCAGCCTCTCCAAATGCACAGTAAGAAGTCTTACAGCACAGGTTGAAGTCCAACAGGTTTGTTTCGAATCACTAGCTTTCAGAGCATTGCTCCTTCCTCAGGTGAACCTCCACGCCGGGTGGAACCATGTTAGAACCACGCCGACGGGAACGTGACCAGCTGCCGGTGGAGAATCACCACGGGGGCCTCTTTCAATGACCCCCAACTGGCGGCGATTCTCCGGTCCTCGAATCTGACGCCCCATTCTACGCCCCAGTGCCGAGCGCAATTTGGGTGCAGAGGCTCGGAGAATCCCGGACCCTGGCATCCCACTGGCGTCTCCACCGTGAAGACTGATGTAAAGTAACTATTCAGTTCCTCTGCCATTTATTTGTTTCCTATTATTACTTCTCCAGCCACATTTTCCAGTGGGCCAGTGTCTATTTTTGCCTCTCTCTTAGCTTTTATACACTGAAAAAAAACTCTTCCCATCTTCCTGAGAGCTTGCACTCATTTCATCTTCACCCCACTTATTGCTTTTTTAGTTGTCCTCTGCTTGCTTTTTTAAAGACTTCCCACTAATCCTCACCACTTTGTATGCTTTTTCTTTTGCTTCTTTGTTGAGATTATCGAATCATACAAATTGGAGCAGGAAGAAGGCCATTCAGCCCTTCAAGCCTGCTCCGTCATTCATTATGATCATGGCTGATCATCCAACTTAGTAGCCCCCTGATCCCAGCTTCCCCCCATATCCTTTGATCCCCTTAGCCCCAAGTGCCATATCTACCTGCTTCTTGAAAACATGCAATCTTTTGAGCCTCAAATACTTCCTGTGGTAGCGAATTCCACAGGTTGACCATTCTCTCCAACCTTGGGCGACTATCCGTGGAGTTTGCATATTCTCCCCATGTCTGTGTGGCCTATAGTCACAGAGATGTGCAGGTTAGGTGAATTGGCCATGGGGTTACAGAGATGGTGGTCTTTCGGACAGTCAGTGTAGACTTGATGGGCTGAATGGACTCCTTCTGCACTATAGGGATTCTACGGACAGACCCAGCTAAAGATCAATTAACACAATTGGGTTATGCTATCAGCTCAGAGTATAAGTGACAGAAAGCAACATCTTCATAGAATCCCTACTGTGCGGAAGGACGCCCTTTGACTCATCGAGTCTGCACCAACCCTGAAACAGCACTCTATCCAGGTCCACTCTCCCGTCCACCACCCTATCCCTGTAACTCTGTAGCCTAAATCTGCACATCTCTGGACATTAAGTGGCAAATTAGCATGGCCAATCCACCTAATCTCGTCTAGCCTTAAAGGTTTTGACTAAAACTCAGGCAATACGCTTGCCCAGATCCCTGAGAAACCCCCATCCAACACTCATGGAACCTACATATTTTTTGAGTTTTAAAAAGGTTTATTTTTTGGTCAGCTGGATACTACCACGCACTTTAAAAATAATTCTCCATCTTCAAAAAGCTGACTTACCATGGTAGTCGCCATCATCGGTGTCTGTTATCTCCGTAACATCACCAGACTACGTCCCTATCTCAGCTCATCAGCCGTAGAAACTCTAATCCATGCATATGTTATCTCCAGACTTGGCTATTCCAATGTACTGCTGGCTGGCCTCCCATTTTCTACCTTGTGTAAACTGGAACTCACCCAAAAGTATGTTGCTGCGGCCTAACTCGCACCAAATTCTGTTCACCCGTCACCCCTGTTCTCACTGGTTTTCATTGGGTCCCACACCACTCCTACCTCAACTTTCTCATCCGGGGTGTTTGAAACCCTTCGTTTTTATTTTTATTTTTAAATTTAGCATATCCAATTATTTTTTTCCAATTAAGGGGCAATTCAGTGTGGCCAATCCACCTAACCTGCACATCTTTGGGTTGTGGGGGTGAAACCCACGCAGGCACGGGGAGAACTCCACACGGACAGTGACCCAGGGCCGGGATTCGAACCCGGGTCCTCAGCGCCGTAGGCAGCAATGCTAACCACTGTGCCACCGTGCTGCCCTTTGAAAGCCTTCATGATGAAAAACTGTGATTAAATGTGATGTGGAGATGCCGGCGTTGGACTGGGGTGAGCACAGTAAGAAGTCTTACAACACCAGGTTAAAGTCCAACAGGTTTGCTTCAAACACGAGCTTACGGAGCACAGCTCCTTCCTCAGGTGAATGGAGAGGTATGTTCCAGAAACATTTATAAAGACAAAGTCAGAGATGCTGGACAATGCTTGGAATGCGAGCATTTGCAGGTAATCAAATCATTACAGATCCAGAGATAGGGGGTGAACACAGGTTAAAGAGGCGTGAAGAGCTCGTGTTTGAAACAAACCTGTTGGACTTTAACCTGGTGTTGTAAGACTTCTTACTGTGATTAAATGTGTTCCTGCCTGGAGGCTTCATCACGTGACTTATCCCACACTCCAGCTATTGGTCGGCCAACATTCATGACGCACTGGCTCACTATGCCAATTGGAAAGCAGCACGGTGGCACAGTGGTTAGCACTGCTGCCCCACAGTTCCAGGGTCCCAGGTTCAATTCCAGCCTCAGGTGACTTTCTGTCTGGAGTTTGCACTTTCTCCCCTTATCTGCGTGGGTTTCCTCTCACAGTCCAAAGATGTATAGGTTCGGTGGATTGGCCATGCTAAATTGCCCTTCGTGTCCAAAAGGTTGGGGGGAGGTTACTGGATTACGGGGAGAGGGTGGAAGCACAAGGCTTAAGTAGGGTGCTCTTTCCAAGGGCCAGTGCGGACTCGATGGGCCAAATGGCCTCCTTCTGCACTGCAAATTCTTTGATGCTACACTGGGATGATGCTTAATTTGACAGCCACACAGTCTTTTTCTCTTATTTCTTTTGGTAAAGAGAAAAAGACAAGAAAATTACAAAGAAATCCAATCATTTTTAAAATCCTGTGGGACTGGGAACAGGCTGACAAGGGGAAAAATGCATAGGCCAGAAACAGAAACTACCAAAATAGGCCCTAGCTGGAGTTGACTCGAGCCATCTGCAAGAGCACAAGTCAACACAAAAACTCAATGTCACTATGTGGACTTTGTGATTATCCGCTCACGGTAGGTATCCTGTTTACACAACAGGACAAAGAACATACTATGAATATGGAAGGAATAAAAGTTTTTCAGCAGGACGACCGACAAACAAAGAGGCCATCAGACTCCATAATGAGCTAATGGCTGGTCAGACAAGAGTGTTTCGGAGGGCAATGGCTCTTGATTGAATCACCCTGGCTGAACAGGAGCATCCTGTTTATTCCCATTAATGAGTTCAAGTCTGGATGGGACAACAGAACTCAGGCCAGATGTGGGCATATACCTCTGGCTCAGTGCTAGCAGAAGGAGTATAAAAGAAGGAATATCGGAACAGATAATCAGTGATAACCTGCGCGTTGCCAGGTACAACCGTCGCCAGGAAGAAGGAACGTTGGGCTCGGAGCCCAGAGAAGATAGCCACAATGAGTGAACGTAGCCTGGCCAGCCTTCTTCATTATGTGTGGGTAATACCTGGAGCTCAGCTGTGAGGCACAGTCATATTTTGTGTGAGTGATGTTGAAGATTGTAACACCCAAATAGAATAGAGTTTCTATAAGATAATAGTTACCGAATATGAGAACTGTGAATAAAATTGGGTTAAACCTCAAACCTGTTATGTCCTTTGTTCATCTCATAAGTAAAGGCACCTGGGTAAAACATTTTACTGATAATAAACTGGTCAGAAAAAGAAAAGTGTTCGATAATTCACCAGTCAACAGTCCCAATGACTTTTCTCCAGGGATGCACGCATTGTCCTGGAGATTGACCAATTCATGGAAACTCCAGGTCAATCCTGGAGGATCGGCAACCCTACTTCATGACCTCACTTCCCCCGATCTCGATAAACCGCTCCAGTCCTAAAATGTTACGCGGAATCAGAAATCCACTAACTGGGGTCACTAATACTTTCCACTGCTCTTCTTGCACCATTCTTGGAAGCCACGTATTCCAGCAATCTTAAAAATTCAGGGTATTGTTGATGGTTTTCTTTGCCATGGTAAGATGTGCTCGAGCAGGATAAAGCTCCATCTATAGTAGGGTTGGGGAAGTGAACGAGAAGGTAATTTCTTTGTCTGGATTCAGGAATAGTGCTAAATCCTTAGAAAGTGGCCCTTGCAACCTCACTTGCACCTTCCCAGCTTAATTCATCCTGAAAACATTAAATTCATTGTGAAGACTTGACGCTTTATGGCTGAGAAGTTTACAGCCAAGGTTTAAAAATTCTGTAGTTGGTTTTATTCATTTAAATTTTTTTTTCATTATTTTATTCATTTTATTGTTTTTACAAGTTCAGGGAGGTTTTATTCATTTAAAAAATTTTATTTTACTCTTTTTTTTTACAAGTTCGCGGGGGTGGTTTATTTACTAAAATTTTACAGGAAAAAAATGCAGAACTTTGGACAGATGGAGACTCCATAGCTTCCGACACAGGAAGGCTTCACCTTCGTCCAACAGGTTCCATTGGAGGAATGTGTACGAGGGCCAAAGGGACCCAAAACCATTTCCTCCATTTTTGACAGCAGCAAACAAGGTAAGACAAAATGTGGGTCACGCAGGTCGGCCGGCGTGGGTCGCGAAAGTCGGCCGGCGTGGGTCGCGAAAGTCGGCCGGCGTGGGTCGCGAAAGTCGGCCGGCGTGGGTCGCGAAAGTCGGCCGGCGTGGGTCGCGAAAGTCGGCCGGCGTGGGTCGCGAAAGTCGGCCGGCGCGGGTCGCGAAAGTCGGCCGGCGCGGGTCGCGAGTCGGCCGGCGTGGGTCGCGAAAGTCGGCCGGCGTGGGTCGCGAAAGTCGGCCGGCGTGGGTCGCGAAAGTCTGCCGGCGTGGGTCGCGAAAGTCGGCCGGCGTGGGTCGCGAAAGTCGGCCGGCGTGGGTCGCGAAAGTCGGCCGGCGTGGGTCGCGAAAGTCGGCCGGCGTGGGTCGCGAAAGTCGGCCGGCGTGGGTCGCGAAAGTCGGCCGGCGTGGGTCACGGAATTCGGCCGGTGTGGGGCGGGAATGTCGGCCGGCGTGAACGTTGGGCAGCGTGGGGCGCGAACGCCGGCCGGGTTGGGTCCTGAAGGTTGGCAAAAATGTGTCCCCGGAAAAAAAGTTTGAAGAACACTGACTTAGAAGAGGTAGCTTTCCTGTGGGACCGAGATTGCAACTGATTTGTCACAAAATAAATTTATTATTTTAAAAAAGAATGACATTTCATTTTTTTTTCTTGACATAGACTGATTTAATATGCTACCCACAGATACATGTGACGCACTATACGCCAAAGATGATTATATAGATAATGTCATTACATAGATGTTGAACAAATGAGTCAGAGCAAGAATGTCAACACTATTCAATAAATGATTAATAAACACTTTTAAAGGGTATAAAGTCCTTCTACAAATCATTAAGGGGGTCAGGTTTTAGGGTACCGTGCAACAAAATTACACATGTGGAACTCCCACCTAAATTTAGGAATATGCACCTGCGTTTCATTGGGGCGAAAGTTCAGACGGAGCAGAAATCGCTTGATTGAAAGCTAGGGTTGTCAAAGTACAGTGCTTTTCTAAAACAATCTCACTGCTATGTTCTTGCCCCTACGCTGCACATTTGCCAAAATTGAAGCAAAGAGGTGGCTTTTTAAATGAAATACCAAATTCAGCAATCCCAAAATTGGAATGTTTACATTAATGGGAAAGCCAAGCTGTAAATGAATGCCAAATGCTTTCTTTAAAATAAATTTAGTCTAAAAGCTGCAAGTCAACTGGTAAATCTCCAAATAACCTGCTAAGAACAGCTGCTTCCTTTGAGCAAACTTTTATTACAACATCCGCTACCCTTAATCATGATAATCAAAACAAAAGCTCATAATTATTTACTACGATTTAGTGAAAATCAAACAAGTATCTATACCAGGGGTGGGCAAACTACGGCCCGCGGGCCGCATGCGGCCCGCCAAAGGTATTTCTGCGGCCCACCAAGTCATTAAAAAAAAAAAAAAAATTTTTTTTTTTTTAATTTTTTTTTTTTTTTTTAAATTTTTTTTTAAGGTTAATGCGGGGGGGCTGTTGGGTACTTACTGGTATAGGGTGGATACGTTGACTTGAGTAGGGTGATCATTGCTCGGCACAACGTCGAGGGCCAAAGGGCCTGTTCTGTGCTGTTCTATATGAGGCGCCCAGAATCATAACCGGGTGAAGTACTTATTTTACTTAATATACTATGCGGCCCTTTGTGACTTGTGAATTTCTGAATGTGGCCCTTGCACGGAAAAGTTTGCCCACCCCTGATCTATACACAAGTAAACATAATACTTGCGACTTCAAGGCTTAATAATAAATGTTGTTGTTTTTTTCCGTATTCTGAACAATGTTTATTATAAAATACACATTAAGATTTTGCAGAAGTAAATGTGTTTTTCAGATTGACTCAAAGGAAGAATAGGGGAAGATGGTATATTTTCACTGGGGAAGTCAGCGCTGAGGGTTCGTCAAATTATAATGACAATGTTCTGTGACAGGAATGGTTCACGAAGGGACATCTTTGGTGAGTTAAATGGACAAATATTAGAGGCAGAAAACAATACAGACAATATGACTGAGAGACAGTATGTCAGTGGGATTAACATTCAATCACTTGCACAGATGGGCTATACACGATGGGCTGAATGGCCTCTGATTCTTTACTTCAATTTTGAGTCAAAGCCTCATGGCACCAAGTTCTGATTATTAGTTATAAAAAATGACACAAGATGCCATAGATTATTTGTCATGGAAGAAAAATTAAAACAAACTGAAACAAGAGTGGCATATTTTTAATTATGGTGTCTAACTCCCACGGTTGCACTACAATTCTGATTATTACCTTGAGGTTAACTTATTTTTTAAAGTCAAGGCATTTATTAAAAAACATTTTCTGCAAGGTATCCTTCGGTTGCACTTTCACCCCCAATCTCCACTCGTCCATCCTTTTTTTAAAAATAATTTTTATTGAGAAATTTTGACTTTATACAACAATAACGCACCTTAGTAAAATACCGAAAATAACAATAATATTAACAATCATATACATTCGCCCCATCCCCATGAACAACCCAGCATTTTAACAACAACGCAAATTAACACACTATAAAGTTACAGAATAAACACTACAATAATGCACCCCCCCCCCTCCCGGGTTGCTGCTGCTATTGACCCAGTTACGCATCTGACTCAAATAATACTAAGTGTATTTTAGCCCCAACTATAAGTCAACTGCCGGCTTAAACCACCACTGCTCATCCCCAACCTCTCAGCGAACACGTTCTCTCCTTCAAAATTTGGCTTCCAAATGCGGCTTCCAAATGCCTGGATTTCTCTGGACATCAAGACAACGGCTAAATTTTGCCAGCTGTTTTGCAAATCCAACACCGCAACCATTTCCTGGCCCCAACCACATGTGTTTCAATAGCTCACCCACAGGCTTGCTTTTATGGAATATGGTCACTCTGGAGGCAGAAGGGCCGATCAGGAGTCAGTATGTGAAAGAAGCTGGCAGCCTGCACTGTGGCTGCGAGGGAGTTGCAGGGACAGTGGCTGCAACACCAGAGGCAGCTCCACAGAGAGGGAGGAGGAGGAGAAAGATGCTGGAATGGTTCTATTCAACCCTCGCACCCTTGCTGGCAACCGGCTCCAAGGGAGACAACGGCAGGCTTCCACCTGCCCTTGACCCGTTGTCTCCCAACATCTCCCAATCACATGCAGAGCTGCTGGGTCCTCCTGCTGTGCACTGGCCTGCTGGAAGCTGGCAAGCCAAGCAACACTGCGCGAGTCCAGTTTGCCTAAAATAAAGTTGGAATAGCGTGGCAAGCACAGGAGATGCAATATCCGTCCATTTAATCTCCTTCCTTTCCACTATTCAAGGTCACAATCATCTCTTCCAAGTACAACACAGCTTCCATGCAATCCTTTCCATTTAGTACACTGCAATTGCTGCTCACAGTAGTCTCCTCTATAATGGGTAGACCAAACGTCAATTGGTTCAGCACTTGGTAGAGCAACTCCATTTCATCTGCAAATGTGACCCTACACAGACCCACGCCCCCCTTCTCCCCCCTCCCCCCCCCCCCCCCCCCCCCCCCCCCCCCAAATCCCCAGTTTCAGGTCATATGCCACTTTAATTCCCTACCCCGCTCCCGCTCTGACCTCTGCCTCCTGTACTGCTCTAACATGGAGCTCATAATTACAGGTCACGAGCTGCATTTTCATTGGGTCCTTGTTTTTTTTTTTTTTGCACAGTAGCTGTTGATGATTCAGTTTTTCCAAATTTCACCTCCTCCACGCCCATCTTTTGTTTGGTCGACAAACAACTGCAGCATGATGCCACCCCTAAACACGTCTTCCCCTCGCTTCCCCCGTCTGCATTTCACAGGGACCATTCCCTCCAGGGTACCCAGTGTTATATTCACAAGACTTCAGCCGGAGTTGGGGTACAATCGTACAAAACTTTATTCAGTCTTCAACTTTACATGCTGGTATCACTTCTTTCTCTCCCTCTTTCTCTCGCCCTCTCTCTACAACTTTCACAACTTTTATAATTCCTTTCAGAGGCAGGGCTGAGAGAGTTTCAGTTCCTTACACAGATTAGTTGTTATGTGCACCAGTGGAACATTACCCCCACTGATTGGGTTTATCCGTCACTGATTGGGTTAATCACATACAAACTCTTGCGTTTTTGGTAATGTTTATTACTGAGTAACTGAAATAGTGTTTTTCACGTGCACTTTAACTTAATTCCACAACATATACTGAGCACAGCGGCTGTATAAATTAATAATCAGATACTCCTGCAATAATAACCACGTACTCCTACAATCCCCCCTTTGATTTTTTTATGATATTGTGCGATGGAATCAAAGATTCATACATATGCTCATTCACCTTTCTCGCCCTCCGCTTGGATAGTGCGCAGGTTAGTTGCTTCCTGAGCAGTTCCGATAGCTTGCTTACAACGACGTTTTGAGTAGTTGCAATATCACAAAGAACGACAAAAAGAGATACAGAACATGATATTGACACGCTCACAGGCGTGATCATCCTGACAGTTTGAGTAGCAGTGTCCACATTCAATCCTTTTCTGAAGGAACTCTTTAATGTGGAACATGTGTACCCAAGTCTTTTTGCCCTTGACCTTCACTGCTGAATGCATCACGAGCAGCACTTGACAAGGACCTACCCACTTGGCCATTGAGTGGCTCACGCGGAGGTTTATCAATGCATATCCATTGTCCTGGAGCGATATTGTGTTCACCTTCAGGTGCTGTCTCTCAGGAAGCAGCAACCTGTTGGGGAGCAGAATCTACAGCTTTGGTTAATGCAAGTAATATGTTATAATAGGGTCACTCATTGTGTGACAGTCCGCTTTCCGAAGGTCAATGCTTCCTGGTAAGGACATGGGTCAGCCAGTGATCATCTCGAAAGGGTTTAGCCCAGTGGTCTTATTTGGAGTTGCAATACGACACAGTACAATAGGCAGGGCTTGGGTCCATCTAGAATCTTCTTGATGATATTTGGAGAGGCAATCCTTGTGCGGTTTGTCCTTTCCACTTGTCCCAGACGATTGTGGATGAAATGGGCAATGGAAATCCCAGGTGATTTTCAGCCGGTGAAAAACCTCTTGGCATACAGCTCCAGTGAAGTGGCGACCTCGGTCCGAATCTATACAGGCGGGCAAACCCCACCTGAGTATATTGGGCGGGATTCTCCCAGCCCGGGGCCAGGCCGAAGAATCCCCGTAACCGGGCCACGCCGCCCTGAGATTCTCCACGGGCCGGCCTCTCGCTCCCCGGGCCGATATTCTTCCGCGCCGGCCCCTGAACTCCCACGCCATGTTGCGTCGGGGCCGGTGCGTTGAGGGAGGCCATCGCGCATGCGCGGGTTGGCGCCGGAGCCACTGCGCATGCACGGTTCCGGGGCTCACAGTTCGCGCCGGGATGGGAGGCTGGAGCGGTGTGAACCGCTCCAGCACCATGCTGGCCCACTGTAGGGGCCAGAATCGGTACTGCCAGCGGCCCGTTCATGCCATCGTGAAACGCGACGGCGTTTCCGGCGGCGTGGACACTTTGCCACCGAATGGGAGAATCCCACCCCTAGTCTTTGCACAGTACCTTGGCCATGTGTGTGGCGGTGACGCAACGAGTAGTAGCGGCTTCCACCCACCTTGAGAATTTGTCCAATTTTTTTTACAAATTTAGATTTCCAATTAAAATTAAAATTCATTTTTTCCAATTAAGGGGCAATTTAGCGTGGCCAATCCAACTAGCCTGCACATCTTTGGGTTGTGGAGGCGAAACCCATGCAGACAAGGGGAGAATGTGCAAACTTCACACGGAGAGTGACCCAGAGCCGCGATCGAACTTGGGACCACAGCGCCGTGAGGCAGCAGGGCTAACCCACTGCGCCCCAATGCTGCCCAAGAATTTGTCCACTATACCTAGGACATTGGCCTATCCTTGACCCGGCGGTAGTGAGGTGCAGTCCACCTGAAGATGCTGGAACAGCCCGGGGGTGCAGGAGCCTTCAGCTGTGTTACCAGAGCCTTGGTTCCAGCATTATTCTTTTGGCAAGTTAAGCAGGGCTTCCAGAAAGTATTTAGGCAGCTCCAAGTGTGCACTATCCAGATAATGCAGAAACCTACTTTTAGTTTGTCATGTTCTAGTGTCTCTGTCCTACCGATAAGTCCAGAGAGCCAGCAGAAATTCCACAGTACTTGCTCGTTTGTCACCCAGACTTTCAAATGCCTTGTTAGAGATTATAGTTTTCAGCACCTCTATTCTTTTTGATGCAGTGCTCGTGTGATGATGGAAAAACTGTGTGAATACAGCATTACTGTTATGCCAATTTGGAATCTGAAGGGCGAGTTTCTCCGTTGCGTCCTCCTCTGGTTCCTCACACTCGGTAACAGATGGTTCCATGATTTGCTGAATTTACGGCCAACACTTCCAGCTCAAGATTCCATAGTTGCTCTCATCTCCCCAAAGCTGTGTGAGGAACACCAATCTCCCGACTCAGCCCTGCCCTCATCCAGCATGCCATTCCTAATCTCCGTGGCTGCCCAATGAAAACCACTCCCTCAACCACACCTCTGTGGAAGCAGCAGTCCAAGAATGAGATACTGTCCGTGAACTCGGCTAGTGATCAGAGATGCAAAGATAGCGACTCACAACACTTTTGTTCTGCTGATGTCCTGGGCTTCTTTTTTGCAACTCGAGGAATCAGTTTTGTGCCCAGAGGGACCATCTCTACTTACTCCACGTGCTTAGCTTTCTGCTACTTTCTCAATAACACAAGGGGAGGTAGGAATTTCATTCGGTAAAGTCACAAAGGTATTGCTCTTATTCAGCTCGGTGTCAAACAAGTCACCATCATCGAACAAGGCGGCTCTTCTGTGACGCTTCAGTCTGCGCGTTAATTTTACAGGGCTGGCATTGACAGAAGCGCTGCTGCCTTGAGGCAGTGTTGTAGCTGTATGTGCAGGATTGCATTCAGGAAGCTCAGCATCCTCGGCAGTCAGTTTCAGGCCCCTTTGGGTCAGGAACAACTCAAGACTCGCAGAGGCAGAAGAATTTTCAAATTATGGAATATGAAGTCCAGCAGCCTCCTCTGGAACTCCAGGATAATTTGCACTGGCTTCTCCACTGCTCCAGTGAAACGAACTCCTGCTTGAACATGGCAAAGTGGTCACTTGATGAGTCGGTAATGTGTTTTAAGGCAAGTAGGTGCTCTCTGCATCCTGTAGGCATTTGGGAACATCCTGTGTCTTCACAATGGAGCCCCACTTTGATGAATTCTCCAGCGTGTCTTCAGCAGCAACAGCGTTTACGACTGGAGTACACCACCAAGAGGGTCACATGCTTTGTAGTGGTCTGCTGTGCCCTCCACAACCTGGCACAGTAGCAGGGCGAGGTGGAGGTGGAGGAACCTATGGCGACGTCAGGAGAAGGGAGGAGGAGTAGGACCAGGAGGGGCTAGAGACCAGGGTGGACCCGCGGGACCAGCCAGAGGACGGAGGACAGGCAGCGCCGGTGAGAGTCCAGCAAGCCCGGTGGGTCAGGGAGGTCCCCATTCTTACCCGTTTTTCACAGAACATGGCTTCATCCATCATTTCGGCCCCTCTCCCCATCCCAACTACCGTCCCACCCAGCAATTTCCCCCTCCCCCCGGTCCCCATAAAATCACCCTGTCTCACCCTTCCAGGATCTGTGTGACATAATTCCAGGGTGAGGAGCCTGTGCGCACTGTCAGCAAGTCAATATACTGCTGACAGTGATGATAAACGCCCATGCCCAGGTGACTGGGGCCAAGGGAGGGTGAAACGATGAGTTGGCCCACAGTGCGGAATAACTTGACATGGCTTCACACGTCTCAGGTGTTTAATGGTGTTAGACATGTGTTTAATGATGTACAATCATGACCCTAACTGCCTTTGGCTGCCGATGGTTTGCCCTCCCTTCCCCCAAATGTCCTCTTATTCTTCAGTCTTCTTAACCCTTCCGTACTCTGCCACTACATCTAGGGATGTCCCCAGGATGCAAGTCAAAGATGGAGGCAGCCTGCTGCTTACCGCCTCCAGTGGCCGTTGATGTACCTGGTAGATACCCTCTGGATGACCTAGGGCCGGAGAGCCTGGCCACCACGGCAATGGCACATGCCTCACCATACCACCCACTACCACCCACTGACCCCAAGATGCGCAATTGTCAGGCGGGGAGGACTCGGGAAAGCTGTTGACCCCCAGCGTCTCCCTGTAGGGCGGCTCTGGGTGGTCCTGTGGCCAGTCCACAGGGGCCTGGGGGTCACCTTGGGACAGAGGAGCAGCTGGATTGAGCTGCAGAGGCCCCTGCACCATCTGGCTCTGCCAGCCCTGGTGGCTCCCCATTGTCTGCACCATGATGTCGATGCCCTCAGCGATGACCCTCTGTGACCGGGCCATGCTCTGCAGTGTCTCGTTGATGTCCACCTGCTTCTGGTACATGTTCCATGGAGCCTCTGCAATGCCCACCTGAGACTGTGACAAGCCACAAATGTCCACCTGCGTCAGGGACATGCAATCGAGGTCCTCAGCCATAGCCTTTGCTAACTGAGAAATGCCTTGGGTGCTACCACTCGTGGTGCTAACATAGTGTTACAGGCTCTTTACTGCAGTCGACATCCTAGTAGTTTTGGCCTCAATGCCACTCATTGCTGTCACCATCTCCTGAGCCCGTAGCCTTTGGGGTGCCTCCAATCAGCTATGGACCCGCTGGAGTGTCGCTGACGTCCCGTTTGAATATCACGGCCACACCCAAAAAGGATAACACATTTTCAGAGGCATGTATTAATAATAGTTGAAACAATACGAGATAGGGATTATCCAAAGCCATTTAAACATCTTTGATGCAGCACTCAATTTTGTGCAGCTCTCTGTAAAGCAGTTCATCTGTTAACAACATTACACGATGCTGCCTCACGGCGCCGAGGACCCGGGTTCAATCCTGGCCCCGGGTCACTGTCCGTGTGGAGTTTGCACATTCTCCCCGTGTTTGCGTGGGTCTCACCCCCACAACCCAAAGATGTGCAGGGTAGGTGGATTGGCCATGCTAAATGGCCGTTTAATTGGAATTTTATTTTAAATTGGACAAAAACCATTATAAACGCAAGTCATAGTTATTTCATTTAGTGCTTGAGAGAGAGAGAGAGAGAGAGAGAGAGAGCGAGCTCTTTTGCAACATTTTACCAGGGTTCTCTTTTTGAGACTTGGTTGAAAAGGAAATTTAATGAAAGGCAAATGGAAGATCATTGAAATATAACTCAAATGTATCCTCATGTCATGCATTTCAATTCTGGAAACAATAGACAGCTCATGTTTAGTTGGCGAATAGCACAGCAACAAATCACAATTGTAAAAATCAAATTGCACAAGTTACTGGCCTTAGTTCCTGCAAAATAGAGGACGGATCCCAAAAACTAAATTAAATTTCAGCTCTGGATAAAAACCACTGAAAGGACCCAATAGTGAGTTTGACTCAGAGATGTGGATCGCTTAAAAGTAACCTCCAGTGGAGCTATTTATTTTTTTTGCGAACTTGCGGTATAATCTTGCAAAGATGGAACATTCCATCCATCTCAGAAAAAGAAAATGACTCTCCAGCTCACAGAATCTCAGGCCATACACACACAACCACACCAACAATGATGAAGGGGAGAAGAAATTTGAGACGTGCTTCAAGTATTCTTCAGTATTCAGAAGTTACTGAAGATTAAAAGTATGTAATTCAGGACCTCTGCAGTCTTTCACTTTAGCCCTGTTCAAGGTCAACTCACATAACAAAGCAATAGTCTGATCTTAAGCCACCAAGGACATTATGGGAGATAGGAACCAATGATACCCTTTCCTTGACCTAGCCGTAAGCCCGACATCTAACTCAGAGCAAGATTGGGAAAGTGAGGCGAATGCCAATCCCAGAGGTCAGCAGAGTTGAGTCAGGCTGGCTTTAATGCTTCAGCCTGGTCGCCATATTCCCAGTGAATTAATCCCTCCCTAAACAGGCCGTTGGCCAAGGTGGGAAGAGCCGGCCAAAGCAGAAGTTCAGGCAGCAAGAATAAGGCCTCTGGTTAGGGTTGAATGAATAGAGGCAGAACCTCAGAGAGTCATGAGAGGAGAGTTTTGCGTACATGAAAAGAAGGAACAGTGCTGGGATGGGAAGAGTTGTCAACTTTCCTTGGGGAGCCAAGAGTGGCACTCCTGTTCCTCCTGGCTTCAGAAGGGAACATAAAAAAAAATCTAATATTGGCCTCTTCTGGCCACACCTAACTCCTGTTCATACTATTTTAATCTGACGGAAAGCCATAGCTATTTCCCTGTTCTTTTATTTTATTCATTCATAGGATGTGGGCCTCAACAGCTAGGCCAGTGGTGGTTAAAATTCCAGTCAATGATACAATCAAACTCTTTATTGATATTTTTAAGGAAGGAAGCTGCCAAATTAAGAGCCAGTATCCTTACAGTCTACTAAGAACAGCAGGTAAAAATATGGTAGTGGAATGGAGTGTGACATGGGCAACTAAATCACTCAGATGCTTTTAACAACTTGCCACACGCAATTTCTGCTGGCCAGATAGAGTTAAAATTGCAGTTTCAACCTGTGCCAGGCATGTCTCTCTATCCTCCCGGGAACGGTACTTACCTTGCACCACTCAACTGCCCCATGCCTGGCTAAACCTGTGACGTGGGAAAGGTATGAATATTTAGTTGGGGGGAGGGGGGGGAGAAACCATGCGGCGAGGGGAACCGCTAATAATAATTAAATCCATTCATGTGTATTCAAATGCGATTCACATCCTTTGTGGGAGTGAATCTTGTGACATCGCTAGCGAGGTAAATTAGAAAACGGGATCCAATTGATGAGAATCATGTTTCGAGTCTCGTGAGATTTTTCGCCCCCGCCAACAATCCCGCAGACGGCAAGTGATAACTAATTTAAGTTGGTCAGTCATGTCTGCAGTGTGGTGCATTTGCATGTACTGGAAGTTACATATGTTAATATGCATGCCCAGTTTTTTGCAGGCAGAAGGAACATGTACCCACATTGCACCTATTTCCACTAAATAAATAATTAAGTGATAGCCATTTGCTGGTTCATTCCTTGGGGCTACGCCTTGAACCAGAGTCAAGCTGCCTGGTTTAAATTTTCAAACAATGCTTCACAGTTAACGGTCAGTCACCATCAACTGGTGCATTGTCCACGGCAATTGCTGACCAATCAGAGTCCACTTGCCAACTAATCAGCACATTCTCCTCATACAGTATAAAATTGTTGTATCCCCTGTCAGTGGTATTCCTTCAATTGTCCTGATGAGTACAAAATGAAAAGCTTCAACAAAAAATCTTTTCTCAGCAATACAATAAAAGTCATACACTGACACAATATTACCTTATGGGCATACAGACTGAATAAGATAGGAATTAAAGCTGCAAATCAGAAGTGCCAGAAAATATGGCCTGACAACCCAGTTGTGTTGGTGGGCAGAAACACACTGGTTTTCAGTCAGATCCTGACTCTGACAAATTCTGGGCGAATTCTGTTCAACATCTGTATTATCACTCATTATATTTTCAGTGTCACCTTCTGAATGTTTGAAGCATTTAGAGTGATTTTCAGCCCCCGTTTGCCGCCAGGGAGAATTGCGACACGGGTGGAAACAATGGCGGGAGATCACGTTTCCTGATTTTCCGCGTCCTTCACTGATGATGTCACGAGGTTCCCACCCACAAAAGGGCGAGAATCTCATTTTAATGTCCCAGCATACATTTTATCATTAGCCAGCCCCTGCCACACGATCTCCCCTCACTGGATATTCAAACCTCGCTGATGTCACATCACAGAGGTTTACAACAGCAATTTTAAGATGTGAATCAGTCGAGGGGATCCCCCCAGTGTATGAAGCTAACCACTGCCCCCCCCCCCCCTCCCCCGGGTAGGTGGGGGGTGGTAAGAGACATGCTGAGGCAGTGCCTTTGCCATGAATCTCTGGCCCAGGTTGGCACTGCCGGGTTGGTGCTGCCAACCCCTGGCAGTGCCAACCTGTGCCAGTTGGGTAGTTCCAGGGGCGATCCCCCGAGGCAGCCCCAGGAACGGGCTCCCCATTATGTAAAAAAGCAAATTACTGCAGATGCTGGAATCTGAAACGAAAGAGAAAATGCTGGACTTGCTGAGATTTTCCAGCATTTTCTCTTTCGCTCCCCATCAAGTGTTTGGGGAAAGCTGCTGTCTTTTAGGGGTTGGGGGTAGAGAGAAAGAGTGCCCCGACACTGCGATAGTGATGGAGGGGGAGCCCCCAATGCTTGTGAGCGGGGTCCTAACGTGTATACGCCTTGGGGGAACGTTCAGGTCCTGTGCCGATCGGGGCGTTGTCTTTAAAGGTGGAGCCCCGATCACGCCCCATCCTGCCACAGTGAGAGCGCAAACCCCGACAACTGATGTTTCTTCTTCTTAGAGAGGCTCATGTCCTGAAGCGAAAATTGGTCCATGCAGCTGGAGAGCCACGCGCTGGCTTTCAGTCAGAGCCTAACACATTATGGGCGGGTTCCACCCAATAGCTTGGCTCGGGTAAGAAGAATTTCTCACGTGGTCATTAAATAATTAAAGAGATTTCATGGTGATCTGACTCAGCTATCATATTTTCTAATGTATTTCAAGAAGAAGTGTTTTGAATTTGTTGTTCTCAGAACACGCGATGAGTCAGGTGGTTTACTTAAGGGTGGCAATCGTGCTTTTCTATTTTGCGCAACATAATTAAGGTGACTCTTTTTTTCCACGTCATGGCACCACAATGTTCATACACCTCTGATCTACTGTCAATATTATATTCTGTGTCTGACTCATAATTATGAGGACGAGAGATGAAAGGCGTCTGTGTAGGCTTTCTTGCATCACTGGTTCCTCTATGAGAAGAAAAAGCAAATAAAATATGAAAGAATGTCAGGGATTTATGACACCATTTATCGCATCATATTTTGGAACCTACGGTTAACGTTTATTAAGGTGTATCTCGTTTACGATGTCAGCAGAGACAGTGTAGGTAGTGCCAAGGGATTTCCTGCCAGCAGGTCAGATGTCAACGCCCCTATGACACGTCCCTTGGTCCAAGGTTTCATCTCCACCAAGTTAGCCTTTCCTCAAGAAGTCCATTTGCGGAGCGCTGGACCCGGCTTGTTTTTTGCTCTCTATGTGTCCCAGTAAGTATTTTGCAATGACTTCTTCGTCTCTACCCCCATCATCAACACTGGTCAGCACCAGGGCTCCAATTTTGGTTCTTCACTGCTCCTAAACCATAAGCGTGGGGACATAATCCCCAAGTCAACTTTGTGCTGACGATGTCCAATGTCATCTGTCCATCACTACTCCCCCTTTGATGCCCATGACTGTTAATTTTTTTTTTTAATTTAGTGTACCCAATTCATTTTTTCCAATTAATGGGCAATTTAGTATGGCCCATCCATCTACTTTGCATATCTTTGGGTTTGTGGGAGAGAAACCCACACAAACATGGGGAGAATGTGCAAACTCCACCTGAAAGACACCCAGAGCCAGGATCGAACCTGGGACCTCGACGCTGTGAGGCAGCAGGGCTAACCCACTGCACCACCGTGCTGCCCTACCCATGACCGTTATTAAGCCGACTAATATCAAACCATAGCTCAGCCAGATTTTTACCACTCAATATTAGCAAGACTGAAGCCAATTGCATTCAGCACCCACCAGAACCACCACACCATCATCCTGATCCTATCCTTTTCAAGCTCATGGTAAATCAAACCCTTGATTCTGGTCCTACGGTACTATTATAAATAAAGGAAGTGGCTTCCATGATCTCAGGATCCCAAAATGTTTCACAGCTATTCTCTGGCTCATTCCTCATGACAATGCCTTGACCAATCAGAGTTGACCTCCCTGGTTTGAAATTAACTAAAAGCTTGGAAGTTAACTGTTCCTCAGTGCATTACCAAGTTAGGTGGTTCAAATTTTTCCAAATTTAATAGATTTGAGGAAGTGTCCATTATAATGTAAACTAGCGAACATACCTCCTTTATTCAAAAAAGGAGGGAGACAGAAAGAAGGACACAATCAGGCAGTTAACTTAACACCTATTAGAGGGAAAATGTTTGAAGCTAGAATCAATGACATTATAACAGAGCGCTTAGATACACTCAAGATGATCAAGTGAACCAGCATGACTTTATGAAAAAGAAAACAAATTAGTTGCTGTGGATGGAGGAAAACCATTGGATGTACTGCAATCAGATTGATGGCATTTAATAAGGCATTGTTGCATCAAAGGCTATTGTGAAAAATAAAAACTCATGGTGTCGAGGGTATCCGCCGGCTGTTCTCGGCAGCAGGATCATCCGGTCCCGCCGACAGTGAACAAGCATCGTGGATTCAATGGGAAATTCCATTGACGCAGTAGAACCGGAAGATCCCGCCCCTGGTCAATAGCTGCCCGTCTCTCGTCGCTGAGAAACACACCACCTGGGGAGGGGGGGTGCTTGTCGAAATTTCCCCTCTGTATTCTTGAAAATCTGTCCTGCTGAATAAAATGTGAAAAACTTTGACGATGTCTTCCTTTTTTCAGTTCTGTACTACCAGGTAATGAGTTAATATCTTACCTGAAAGATAGTATGATCAATGGTGCAGCACTCCGTCGGTAAAACACTCTATGCAAATGCAGAGGCAAGAGTGCTGCTAATGAGTGAAGGCGATCACTGAACATTGTGCCAATCTTGCCCATCTCCCCGTCACCCACCCAGCCCAATCCGATTGAAATATTCTAGCATGCTGTTCCAGATGGCGAGACCACCCCCTCTGCAACCCCCCCACCCCCCACCCCCAATCGCTGGGTGAGTACCAGTGGCGGTGGGATGAGTTCCTTAAGTGGGCACTAATTGTTCATATAAGGGCCTCAATTGGCAGCTGGGTGGGTAATCTGTGAGTGGAGGTGGGAAGGATGCAAAAGGTTCTGACCCGCTGGCCTTATCGTCTGACTAACTGGGCTGGCCGCTACCCAACGGGGATGAACATTAAATTCCACCCAGTGAAAATGATTGCCTGTTTCAAGCTCTCGTTGCTCAATGCTAATTTCCAAGCGTTTGACTCAAAGGGCCAATCTCTCAGAGGTCACTCGAGTATTGATTAATGTTTAAGAATAGGTGAGTATTACATGTCTAAAGTACTACAGGGGTAGAGGTAAATTTGGCTTCAAAACCAACTGATAAACTTGGATGTGGACAGCATGGCCGATTGATCCATGCGGGGAATAGCACAGGAAATTCTATGGTGTGCTCAAAGAAGATTAAACTGATTAACATATCCGCACTAAAAAAGAATGATTAAATGAAGCAGCCCTTAGGATTGTTGGCAAATTCAGGGAGATTCCAAGCTTCCTTGGCTTATCGGAGGGAAACTTTCCAGCTTGTACTGAAGCTGCATTTTCTACACCTACTCAAATGTCAGGAGAAGCTTCATCGCAGTATCAACTCTAAGTTACAAAGATAAATGGCAAAATATTTTTACGTTTTAAATGTAATGTTTCCCCCTCCTATTTTCACAACCGTTATCATTTAACCACTTTTTTTCCCCTCCCACTTAGCGCATTGTATCTGTTTTAACTCTTCTTTTAAAAAATATATATATATATTAAAAATAAATTAAATCCGGAATACCCTTGTTTTCAGTTTGCATGATCCATTTTGGAGGTAGAGGCAGTTTGCAGAAAAACAAAGTTTCAAGTTGGTTCAAAAGTGAGCTATAGACAAGTAGAAGCACAACATTTGAAGACAAACTTTGCTTCAGAGGCGATCATGTGATGTGTAAAGATGAAATAAATCAAGAAAGGTCAAGTTTTTAAACCTTCTGTGCTGTGCCCAATCATGTCCAGAAGTCACTCATCTGCAGCCAAGAATGAATAATAATCTTTTAATAATCTTTTTATTGTCACAAGTAGGCTTACATTAACACTGCAATGAAGTTACTGTGAAAAGCCCCTAGTCACCACATTCCGGCGCCTGCTTGGGTCCATAGAGAGAGAAAATTCAAAATTCTCAGCCGGTATGGGAATTGAACCCACGCTGCTGACCTTGTTCTGCATTACAAACCAGCTGTCTAACACAGAGCTAATCCAGCCCTAAATACTAGGTTCAGAGCCAAATCAATACACAAACTGAATGGAAGTCTCCTAATCACGACGCATCAGTGAACTCACTGATGAGAGCTACAGGGGTAGCTGGAGCGAGGACTGGAAAAATGCAAACTGGTGCATTTTTGAGGCTAGAATTAAAGCAAAAAAATCTTCTATATTATTTCCAATTTGATTGTCCCCCTCAGCTCAGCTCTGAAGAGTCGTATGGATTCGAAACGTTAACTCGGTTTCTCGCTCCACAGATGCTGCCAGACCTGCTGAGTTTACCCAGCGTCTTGTGTTTTTATTTGTGTCCCTCAGTCACCTGGCACCAAAGAATCTCCAGCATTGTTCACATCAAAGCACAAAATGGCACCTTAAGTCACATTTAGAATGGTGATCAATTCAACAGGATAGGCAACCGTTTGTTTCACACTTCCATCCACGTTTGTGTTTGAACAAATGCTGATCGAACTGTTTGGGAGGTCTCTTTGATGAAGACAAGTTAATTTATATTGAAAAGGCAATGCACTCTTAGACCACTCCTCATAAGGAAAACCAATTACACCAGAATGCCAAAATATGCAACATCACACATACGAGCACACAGCATGACAGATGGTAAGGGGTGTGCCATCGAGCAACTATACCTTACGATCAAGACAAATTGTCCCCTACTCTCATCAATATCCAGGTATAAGCAGTTATAATTTGATTTTGGCTGTCAATATGGACATAAACAGTTTTTGCAATATGTTGTGTCTAACAGAGGTAATGAATCAACAATTGAGAGATGCAGATTTGTCAGAATAGGATATTCTCAGTTCTTTACAAACAAGCATCTGCATTCACTCAAGCAACAGCTGAGATTTCCAAATTCGTTCTGAAATTCCGCTACAGATCCATATTCACCAGATCCCATCGGAAACATGTTCCGCTGAGACCCGTTGACTTCGGTGAATATGTGTTTCAAAAAGTTCAAAGAATTAAGTGCCACAACGTACACGAGACTGATGGAATATCCAAAATTCTGAAACTCTCCTACCCAGAGCATGCTGCGTGCATGCCCAGAATGGCCCTCGCAGTCGTTACCTATAGCCAATGCAGGCTGGAGTGTCCAAAACATCGGCTGGAAACCTGCAACCCTGGGGGCCATATGTGGCCCATTAGAGCGTGGCCCATGAGAGATTTTTTTGACTGTTCCCAGGTGTAGAGTTGCCATGTTCCGCTGGTTTCCAGCCGTGTAGCACTTTTGCTACCGGCATGACAGAAGCGGGACGCACGTAAAGCAAGGGCTCACACGAGGTGGGTGCTGATTACACAGCATTAACTGCGAGAGCAGTGCGCTCTCTCGCTTCCAATCGAGTGTAAATATTTCCCTTTTTTTGACCACTTGAAGTTGATGATAGTTCTATTAATGCAGGAGTGATTAAGCATTTTCTATAACTTATGAAATATTCAGCATACATCAAATGTATTCAATCTTATTCTTGGGGTCATGGTTAGTGAACATACCCGATGTCAATCTTATGGCTCACGGAGATGAAGGTGGGTCACTCAAGCGGCCCAGTCACTAGCCTAGGTTGCTCGTCACTGTGCTAAACTCTAAACAATACAAATGAATCTCAAGTAGGTTTTTTTTTAAAAAAGCTATGTAATGGTGCAGAGGTTGCTCCGGAGCATGGAAAATCCAGCTCGATACTACACTGGATCAGTGTTGCACGCAGTCAACGTGCAGTTGCCAACCCTCCAGGATTGACCCAGAGTCTCTAGACCAGGGGTGGGCAAACTTTTCCGTGCAAGGGCCACATTCAGAAATTCACAATTTTAAAGGGCCGCATAGTATATTAAGTAAAATAATTAATATTTAAAATAGTCAAAATAAAAGGTTTTTAAAGAAAAAAAAAGCAATTAATTTTTATTAATTAATATTTTAAAGTAGAAACTTTACATTAAACACATTTATTTGAAAAACAAAGTAACTCAGTTTAAAGAAAAAAAAGCAATTAATTTTTATTAATTAATATTTTAAAGTAGAAACTTCACATGAAACACATGTTGTGCCGAGCAATGATCACCCTACTCAAGTCAATGTATCCACCCTATACCAGTAACGCAACCCCCATTAACCTTAAAATTAAAACAAAAAGAAAATTAAAAAAAAAAAAATTTTTAATTTTATTTTTTTAATGACTTGATCTTGGTGGGCCGCATAAAGACCTTTGGCGGGCCGCCCACCCCTTCTCTCGACACTGTAGCGTAATCTCGAAAACATTGTGGGAAGCAACTATGGAGAAAAGATTTGGCAGTATTAAAAATAAATGACGTATTTCCTTCTCCACCAAATTTCCTTTCCAAATTTCTGCTCATTAGTTAGTAAATATCAGAGATGAGGTAAAATAGGTTGACAGTCAAAAATCTTCCGAGATGATAACTAATGTTAATGTTTTCGTTATATTGTTGTGATACACAGGGTGCTGATTAATTAAATACTTAAGAGCACTTATATAAAGAGACTGTTGGTTAGCTAAGCTTTCTTTGGAGATTTGTTCTGTGGCAGTGTCCATTTAAGGGTGGTCATTCAAATTTGATCTATTAATTTTCCCATCTGTTTATTGTTAAGCTCAAAAGGAAGACTGCTGGGACACCGGGATGGGCAGGAAGAAACAGATATATTTAATGTTGCATTCTGCGGATAAACCAACTGTCAAGAAAAGCCATTAGTGATTAGTTTCATACCTCAACTGGTTTGGAATAAGCAAGGAAGGAAGAGATTATTTACTTTCCCCTTGAGTGTCAATTGGGAGGTGTGGAGACTACAATTGGATAGAAGTGGTCAGGTCCAAATTAAAGTGTAAGGTGAGCTTTGACAAAGAGTCATCGGACTCGAAACATTAGCTCTTTTCTCTCCCTACACATGCTGCCAGACTTGCTGAGATTTTCCAGCATTTTCCCTTTCGTAAAGTGTAAGGTTTTCGCTTCGGAGAGATCGCCCAAATTTCCACTCTCTGTTCAGCTGGCCCTTGCCCTTTGCTTAGCTTAGAAAGAACAACTGTTCGGCTGTGGAGTTAGTACAGCCTTAATCAACAATAAAGAAAACCCCCCTTCACTCTGACCCGCCAAGGGGAACAATTTTTCACAGAAGCTGAAAAAAATAGATTTTGGATGCTGGTCAAACCAAAAGTATTTAAAAATTTGCCCCAGGACTTTTGGTGAAACTTAAAAGATGGACTTGATCTCATGTGAAAAATGCTGCACCAAACAAAACCGTGCCACAAATGCTGACAGTTAACAGGGCTGCACAAGAGAGAGTCTTATAGCCCGTCGATTAACTATTTAAAGCAAATACGACGTTAACAATTTCAATATTTATTTATAACTGGTCACTGTCCATTGCAACCTCATTTAAGAATCTCTGCTCTTTCTGCCAACAATGCCTCACAGGCCAACTCTTCTTGTTCCTCTTTCAAAACCTTGATATTTGCAGCTGTAGTAGTTCACCATAAAATCAAAAATCAGGAGATCTGTACATGTCATTTAGACACTCCTACTTATCTACTTGAAGAATAGATATGTTCCCTGCTCCACCATCTCATTATCAAAAATAACAAGCAGTATTTCATACCATTAAATCACTTAATCAACGTTCCTATCTCAAATGCAAAATGATGTGCATTTCTAACCTAACACACTTTTTTGAACCATTACAATTTCACCAAATTGTATTAGTAACCTTGAGATCATTTTCACAAGCTATTTGTCTGGAAGTTGGGAGCTTAACCAAGTAAAGGCAAAATCATTACATAATTTTGCAGTTGCACTCGCTTGCACTTCTAAGTGGAAAATATGGTTAACTTTTTGGGGCTTTACCTATGAACTCTTAACGCAGAAGGATTCTTTCTCACTCACCTCCCCAGGACTTCCGCCCATATATTTGCTTAACAAGTGTGGTCAAGTGTTAAGCAGCAGGAAACCGCAGTTCACGTGTTAATGGTAATGCAGCACTAACAAAGAAAACTCGGAAGGTGTAATGTCTTCAATGTTTTTCTACAAAGTCTCACTTTAAGCGCTACAAAAACATCGGCATATAAAAATAAACTCCACTGAGATTGCTTTTCACCATCGGCATTTACATTCCACTGCCTTCAAAATTTGCAAAGCGCAGGCTTTACACATTTAGTGATATACGAATTTGAAGGATTAAGATAAAGGGACCAAACAATGTGCCATGTTGGCTCAGAAATTAGATTCACCTTACAACAAATTGATAGAAACAACCGTGGATAATTTAAAGTGGGATTACTGTGTTAACACTTCCCAGGCCAAAGGCCAGTGATATGGCAGTGAATAAGTGGGCAGGGAGGCCACAGATACCATTAAAAAGACTGGCCCAGGACACGATATATAATAGGTGGCAGTGCAGCATGAATTAGCAACACATCATGGCCTCAATTTATACTGATAAAATACGCGCAAGTCTCATCTGATTTAAGATCACTCTTTCAAATGTTCTGCCTCCTGGACACAATTCCTTCAGCCAATGGATTCCATCACTGGCCCCACTAATACAAACCTCTTGGGATTTGTGATCTTTTCAATCTATCCCTAGCAGTTAACAGTTCAAAAGCGAGTCATTCCTCTAAACTCCTGTGTAGCATCTGATTCCCCATTTGTTTTGTTTCAATTTAAATTGATTTGTTTCAGTCTTTTTTGTCCCCAGTCTCCCCCCACCGTCCTCAACACTACACCAAAGAGAAGACAATTTCAAGCATTTTTCATTTTTCTTGAAAATGAAGTTCAAAAGAACATTTAAAAAGCCTCAGCCACCATATTTACAGACGATACAGCTACATAGTCCTTCAATTCTCTAAACAGGATAGTTATTGGAGGTAACTACTTTAAACAAAGATGTTCCACTGCTTCTATTTTAGCACACATGTTCAAAGGGCCAGCAAAACAGTTTTTCTTCAAGTCTATGGAAGGTTCACTAATTAATAAATATATACTAATTACACTACTTGGTATTTACAAGATGGAAACCAGCCCAACTGGTCCCTATCTGTACACATGATCCATATGAGCCTTTTCAAGCCTTACTTCATTTCACTATATCAATGTACCTGGTCTCCTCCCTTTTGTATTTACTTAGCTTCCCTTACATATAATCAATGCTATTTACTTCCTCTATCCAAGTTACACATTTGAACCAGTTTCTCCTGAATTCCTTACTGGATTTATTTTAAGCCAATGATCCTTGGTTTGGTACTCCTCAAAAGTGGAAACATCTGTATATCTATCCTATTAAACCCTTTCACAATGTCGAAGACATCTACAATTTTAACTCCATCTTGTCTATTCAAGACTAAGGAGCCCCAATCGGTTAGTATAACTCCTCAGGTGTGGTATCATTCTTGAAAATATTTCTTGCATCTTCTCCAGTACCTTGCTACCCTTCTTGTAGCACGGAGGGCAGAATCGTACTCCAAGCATAGCCTGACAAATAGGTTTAGCACAGCTTTCCTGTAACGTTTGGAACCATCTATGCTTAAGCAACCAACTTCACAATCCAAATTACACAGGGCAATAGATCCAAACAAATTGTATTAGTCTTACATTCATTATGTTAGCCTCATTTAGTATTCACGTACTTCAATACTGAACATGCCTGTGGAACTTTCCCAAAAATTGCCCAGGTGTATCTACATCCGACTCAGAAGAAATTCCAAGGGATTGCGTTATGCAGAACTACCTCTGCCTTTCCCACTGCCATTCCCACCCCACCACAGAAAATGTGAAGACAACTGGGATGAATTTGTTCAAGTGAAACTGCAAGTAGCATCATCACATCCCTCATTCCCCACACACACTTCACAAAACACTCATCACAATAAAATCTTACGCTTGGTGTCATGTTACAGTCTGGAGCAGTACAGTTCCCACACTTCAACCAAGAGTGTTAGTACGAAACCGTAGCTCAGATTCCTTTGTGGTGGGGGGGGGGGGGGGGGGGGGGGGGGGGGGACACTCTGTGCATGCATACAAAAAATAAATTAAACCTTGCTGTTTAAAAATCACCAAATGCAGAAAAACAAGTGCTTGGATTTTCCTGCCCTTGATAAATTTACCAGTCCATTTTCCATCACGTTTAACAACATCCAGTTTCTGCGCCCACCAACTTTTTCTCAAGTTTTTATTAGTGCTCACATTCAATGTAATGGTTCATTAGTGTAGGTAGTTTGGTGGAATTACCAACCACCCACATTAGTTTGGAGAGCTGTGCAAACTTTCATGAGTGGCTGATTTGCTACTACAGTACACTGAATATTTGTTTTAAAACTCATCTCAGGGCAACACGGTGGCCTAGTGGTTAGCACAACCACCTCATGGCGCTGAGGTCCCAGGTTCGATCCCGGCTCTGGGTCACTGTCCGTGTGGAGTTTGCACATTCTCCCCGTGTCTGCGTGGGTTTCGCCCCCACAACCCAAAAATGTGCAGAGTAGGTGGGTTGGCCACGCTAAATTGCCCCTTAATTGGAAATAATAATTGGGCAATCTAAATTTATTTTTAAAAAACTCATCTCTCCTCTCTCATTCACGGGGGCATTCAGGTCTTCTTGTTGTGCCGGACTACAGCTCTGTAAAGTCACTGAATAATACTTTCTCCCCTTCACCTGCTCCATGCTGAAGCACCCCAACCCAGCCATAAATGATTTTAAAATAACTTCTCAGCAGTGGCCTGCACATACTTGGGATGTCTTTTGCAGATGGAAAATTTTGATCAATTTTTTTAAATATATAAGTAAACTCAATTACAAAAGTAATTTAATTTACCTCACAAGTTTCTTCAAATCCACCGAACATGCAAGGCGATTCGACACACGACTCCTTGAATCTGAAATTTGAAAAAATGTAAACATTCATTGAAATGGGATTGTACTCGTCGTTAAAAAAAAATGACCAAAACCATGACCTGCCTAGGTCTGCATTAAATACACAGCTTACCATAACACTAATTAAAATTTAAACCTGGTAGCAAACCAACCATTAAACCACAACCTTAATGTTTCAGAGAGATGAACAACTTGATCTGCTTCTAAATCCGCGACACCAGTTTTGCCACTCCATCGGCCTAACCCAGGCCTTCCAGGTGGTCAAAGCACTCTGCTAAAGGAAGGTAGGAGTCTCTCCATGGCTTCCTTTCACTGCTGCCTTCTCTGGAGTTAAAGTGAAGATTTTCCCGTACTGTCCCTATCCTGCAGTCGATTCTCCTGCTGCTTCATCCAGTTGCTGGACTCTTCACTGACTCTTCGTTCCATAGCGTTTTCTGCTACCATTGTGATCAGCATTTTGGTCTTCAAGAGGGCCGACCTTGATCTGGACTTACAGCTGTTGTTGGAGGCAAGGCGGCTGATAAACTCTGCGCTGGATTCTTCCGCCCCGCCCACCGCAAGATCGCCACGGGCGAGACGCAGATCATGTGAAGGTCCATTGACCTCGGGCGGGAATTTCCGGTTGCCAGGCAGAGAATCCCGCTCTTTACCTCTTAATGAACATTATACTCACTGTACACAATATACCTACTCACTGAGGGTTGTGCGAGGCGGTGCCATGGAATGCTTTGAAAGCAAGAACGAGTACAACATTGATTTTAGGTAAGGGGCAGAAGATTTAGAGAATATTTAAGCAGAAGCTTTTTCTCCCAGAGGGTGGTGAGAACCTGGAACTCAGGGCCTGAAGGGGTGGTGGACGTGGGAACCCTCACAACATTTAAGACGCATTTAGATGAGCACTGGAAATGCCAGAGGATACAAGGCCATGGACCAAATACTGAAATTAGAATGGATAGATGTTTAACGGGCAGCACAGACATGATGGACCAAAGGGCCTCTTTTGGTGCTGTAAAACTCTATGATATCGCGCGACTAACAATCACTACAGGTCTGCAAGAACCGATAGGAATATTATGGGACCAAATGGGAGAACCTCCTATCTGAGAGTTTGGTGCAGAGTTTATTTATCGTATGTCCTACATTTCCCATGTCTGGTACAATCTGCCTGGACTATGCTTTCACTATACTTCGGTACACGTGACAATAAATATAAATCTACAACTGGAGCACCCAGAGGAAACCCATGCAGACACAGGAAGAATGTGCAAACTCCACTCAGTCACCCAAAGCTGAAATTGAACCCAGGTTCCTGGTGCTGTGAGAGGGAGCAGTGCTATCAATTGTGCCACCCGTACCTCCCGAGGTCAGCAGAATCACTAATGTCAGCCTTCAGCCAATTCAAGTCTCTCCTAACTGAGGCAATTAAAAGGCCGATTCAGGCTTACTGTTGAAGGCTGACTGGGACTTTCAATCAATCCCCAGTTCCTCACAAGTGCTGAGGATGGAGGTGGACGGTTCAACTACCTGGAGGCAAACTGAGGGGCCAATGTTCATGTCAGGCTTAGAGGCTCTCACTGCCCGTCTGGTTTCAGCTGGAGCCCCAGGGAATTGCCTGTGCAATAGATCCCCCTCCACATGCAGTCCTGGATGCAAATGTCTTTTTTCAATTTAGGTATTGAAACGTTTGAGAGAGAGCACCTCAACTTTGGCCTCCTCTCCCTCAGTAACAACCATGGCATCGTCCTCCTTCTCCCACAGTCCAAAGATATGCAGGTTAGGTGGATTGGACATGCTAAATTGCCCCTTAGTGTTAAGGGATGTACAGGTTCGGTGGGGTTACGGGCAATAGGGTGGGCTGGGCAGGGAAGTGGACTTGAACAGAGTGCTCTTGTGGGGGATCGATGCAGACTCGATAGGTTGAATGGCCTCCTTCTGCACTGCAGGGGTTCTATGATTTGATATTGATTAGTGCAATGGCAGATGGAATTTAATCCTATTAAGTGTGAGGTGATGCATTTTGGGAGGTCTAATAAGGGTGGGATATACACAATGAATGGGAGGTCCCGAGGGAGTATTGAGCAACAAAGAGACCTTGGTGTACAAGTTCATAGATCCCCGAAGGTGGCAGCACATGTAGATTGGGTGGCGAAGGGGCTTACGGAATACTTGCCTTCATTAGTTGGGGCTTAGAATATACGGGCAGGGAGGTCTCGGAACAACTTTATAAGACATTGGTTAGGCCAAAGATGGCATATTGTGTGCAGGTTCGGTCGCCACACAAATCGGAAGGACGTGATTGCACTAGAGGGGGTGCAGAGGAGATTCACCAGGATGTTGCCTGGGATAGAAAGTTTCAGCTATGTGGAGACTGGATAGGCTGCATTTGTTTTTCCTGGAGCAGAAGAGGCCGAGGGGGGACTGATGGAGGTATACAAAATATGAGAGGCACAGATAGGGTACATCATAAGAGTCTTCCCTTTGGCAGAGGTGTTTAAGGCCAGAAAGCATAAGTTTAAGGTGAAGAATAAGTGGTTTAGAGGGATCCTAAAGAAATAGTTTTAACCATATGGAGCACGCTGCTTGGAAAGGCAGGTACTCTCGGACAAGCACTTAAATTTCCACAGCACAGTAGACTATGGACCAAGTACTGATAAATGGGATTAGTAGAGATTGGTATTTGATGGTCAGCATAGATATATGGTGGACCAAAGGGCCTGTTTCTGCGCTGCACGACTCTATGACTGTCGTGCCTAGCAACAAGGCAGAGGTCAAAGATCAAACTCCAGCTGCTGGAATCGGAAGCAAAAACTTAAAAGCATCGAGGGAAAGTAAAAACATTCATTTACTTTGGAGAGACAGAGAAAGAGATGCTGGTATTTAAATAGCCTCTTTCATGACCTCAGGATATCCGTAAATGCTCTGGAGCCAACTGAAAAGGAGTCGTGAATCATCAGCCAACAACATCTAAACTAACTTTAATTATCGAAGGTAAAAGCAAATGACTGCAGGTGCTGGAAATTGAAGCAGACTAACACAGACGCCCGGACTGACTGTGGTACTGCGCCTCTCAGCCTTTCTACAAATGCAATTCCGTGAGTGCTCAGCGGTAACCTTTTTAGCATGTGCCACACTCAGATCCGCTCCCCCATCTTGTTATCATTGGAAACTTCAAAAAGCAAGGTGCACCACCCAACCAACACCAGCTAGTAATATTGAAAGGAAGAACACTATTTAAATCGGAAATAAAAACAGAAAATGCTGGAAATACTCAGCAGTCTGTGGCGATTTCATTAGAACTGGAAATGTTTGCACACCAATAGGTTCCGGGCAACGGGTGGGTGGGTCAAGGACCAAAGGAAGGTCTGGGATTGGGTGGTAATCAGGAGAGATTGAATGACAGAGGTTCAATTCCCGGCTTGGGTCACTGTCTGTGTGGAGTCTGCAAGTTCTCCCCGTATCTGCGAGGGTTTCCTCTGGGTGCTCTGGTTTCCTCCCACAAGTCCCGAAAGATGTGCTGTTGGGTAATTTGGACATTCCGAATTCTCCCTCTGTGTACCCAAAAAGGCACCGGAATGTGGTGACTAGGGGCTTTTCACAGTAACTTCATTGCAAGACAACTTGTGACAATAAAGATTATTATATTACAGGGCCAAAAATAATGGGGGGGGGGGGGGGAATTTTGCACCCCAGTTTTCAGCGGGTGGGAAAGCCGGAGGGGGCAGAGTCCCCAGACAGCTTTTGTGGCAGCAGGATTTCCTGTCCCTGCACCCGTGCCACTGCCGCAATGGGGGCCCCAGCATGAAAGTTCAGGAACTTCATTTGCATTCATTAGAGAGAAAAAAAAAAAATCGACTGGCATTCCTGCTACATTGTCCCCTCATGCAAGGAGTTCTCGCCACCCCACCCCACCACTACTCCCGCCATCATGTCAGCAGATTTTACAACAGATCTGCATAAATGAGGACCGGGTGTACTATCCCTGCCATGGGCGCACAGGTATATACAGCCTCCAGGAGGGAGGGGGTCATGCCCGGGCAATACTCTGGCACCGCCTCTTGTGGAGGAGTGAAGGTTCCCTGGGGGAATGGGGGGGTTCCACATGTCCGTGGGGGAAAGAGGGGCTCCATGTTCATTGCGGAGGAGATTCCTTGGGTGTTTCTACTTTCATTTTATTTTTATTTCTGCTTTTGTGTTTAGTGGCGCCACAATCTGTCAGATTGCTGGTGGGGCGGTTCATTCAGAGCTTGTCCCACCTGCATGACACCATGGGGTCAGGTATTTCCAATGCAGCCCACTGGGTTTCATTGAGCATTGGGAACAAAATGCTATTCATGTGTGGGACGGGCTGACTGACGTGTTGCCCAGTCCATTTCATTTAACCCTGCCAACTGGTCACACCCTATCCAGAAAATAGTACCGACAAGACCCAGGGTCAGCAGTTCCCTCGTAAAAAAGCATTGATGTTGAAGAAAACCCGAGCAGGAAGAGGTTAGCCACAAAAGCCATTGGAGGTGGGCAACTCCGGCAGGTCCAAAAATGAGTCACGATCTGAACGTCGCATTCAAAAAAAAAATAAGAGTCAAAACTCTTCACAGTTTCCTGAACAAAAATTAGTCAGTCAAAAAAGACCAGCAGCTTTAAAATACTGTAGATGGCGGTGATCTGAAATTTAAAAAATAGATAAATGCAGGAAATACTCTGCAGGTCTGGCAAGAAAGAGAGAGAGAGAGAGAGAGAGAGCGAGCGCGTGAGTGGGTAGAGAAAGTGAGCTAACACTTTGGAGAGGGGGGAGTATTTTCCACACGCCCCCATGGCCTGTTTCTCAGCAGTGGGTGGCAGCCCACCATCAGCAGGTGGTGGGATCCTCTGGTCCCGCTGCTGTCAATGGGGTTTCCCACTGAATCCGCCCCCTGCTGCCGGGAAACCCGCGGATGTGCCATCGGCGGGAGCGGAAGATCCCATCGGTGACAACGGCCCCGGAAATCCCCCTCCCCTCCATTAAAGTTTCTATGGACCAGTCAGTGTGCAGAAACTCCCATTAGAATCAAATTCCGTTTGTCATACCCTGAAAGAGCATCATCAAGCTGAAACATTAACACAGTTTCCCTCTCCGCAGATGCTACTTGACCAGCCGAGTGTTTCAAACATTTTATGTTTCTTTTTCAAAGCCATCAGAATTTGATTCTAATGGGGAGTTTCTGCACACTGACTGGTCCATAGAAACTCTACAGTGCAGAAGGAGGCTATTCGGCCCATCAAGTCTGCAACCAACTTCCGAAAGAGCACCGTAGCTCGACCCAATCCCCACCCTTCCCCCGTAACCCCCATCTAACTTGCACGTCTTTTGACTGTGGGAGGAAACCAGAGCACCCGGAGGAAACTCACGCAGACACGTGGAGTACGTTCAAAATCCACAGTCACCCAAGACCAGAATTGAACCCGGGTTCCTGGCGCTGAGAGGCAGCAGTGCTAAGCTCTGCGCCACCATGCTGCAAGAATCTTATAAAGATTATTTCTCAGGCTCTTCAAAAGCATTGACAAAGAGTCATCCAGACTAGAAACATTAGCTCCCTTTTCTCTCCACAGATGCTGTCAGACCTGCTGACATTGTCCAGTATTTTTGTTTTTTGTTGCAGATTCCAGCATCCGCAGTAATTTGTTCTTATTTTCAGAAGTTAGGTGGTTTTGAAATTCTGAGAAAAACATCATCATTCACTTGCAAACCTGAATAAGAGAATGTTGTCAGCCTACTCTTGATTGAGGGAAGTTGTGGGTTAACAGGATGCTGTCATTTCAGACAATTAAATCTCAAAGGGTGAATTTATACCACAGGTTGGCTATTCGTGCAATGTAACCAGTTTTGTGAGTCCACGACAACGAGTTTGAATCTGGAGACAGGACTCAAATACAGTAAGTTTTCATTTAGATTCAGTTCCAAGTAACACTGCTTCACTCCCGCCATGTAAATGTAACCATAGATTCTAGTCTCAAGGAATGATCGCTCCATACTACCTTTTGATCTTAATGTTTAACGAAGTAAGTATTCTTCAAACAAAGTGTAAACATAAAGTGATATTTGAAGGGTCAAAGAGCCCAATTGTGTAAGGAGGAAGCGAGGTTGGGATCCCAGCAAGGTCGTGATCCAGATTGCAATGTCGTGAGATCTCACGAGGCATTCAGAGCATCGCAAATCTCGCAAGAGGCCACATCGCGTCACCGGGTGGGGAGCAACTAAGCCATTCAGTTGCCGTCGGAGTCTCGATGCTTAAACCAATTCATATCACAAAAAAGACTGCACAATGACAGTTCAACAGTAGACTATATCAGTTGAACTTGCAACTTCGTAAATGGAGAAACAATATTGTATTTTTATATTTAAAACTTTAAAAGGAAGCTTAAGGTTGCTGATTGCTATTTTGACATGATACTCTCCTTCATGCGCTTCACTGGCAAAGCCATCATTTGTTGCCCATTCCTAATTGCCCTGAACTGAATATTTTCAGAGGCAGTTAGGAGTCAACCAGATTTTTGTAGGTCTGGAGTCACATGTAGGCCACACCAGTTAAAGGATGGCATATCTCCTTCGCTAAAGGACATTAGTGAATCAGATGGGCCTTTACAACAATCGATGATAGCGTCATGATCGCCATTACGGACACTAGCTTTATATTCCAGATTTATTAATGGAATTTAAATTCCACCAGCTGCCGTGACGGGATTTGAACCCATGTTCTGGATTACGAGTCTACTATCACAATGCAACAATCTCTCTGCAATATTGAATCTACTAAGCCAAGTAAAGCCACTGAATGCGGCCAAAGACTGGGGTAAGTTTGCAGTCCCACTTGCCACGGAAATAGTCACGGGTGGGACAGACAATTTGACGGACCATTCAAAGGTCCGTTGACCTCGTGTGGGAATTTCCAGTCTCTGGTTGGGCCAGAACATCCCACCCTACAAATTTGAACAGAGATGCCGCAGCTGGCTGAGCATGATGGATGCTTTTGAGAAGTCATCAATGTTGTGTTCAGTGTTCAATGTCTGGCAAGGAATCTACCAAACAACTTGAGACTTGTCCAAACCAGGATCTTTATTGAATCACACGTGGCAAGATAACAATTTGTTACAGAGCAAGTTATCACGGAGTTTCTTTGTACCTCCCCTGGAACTACCCCAGTGCACGTCTGTCCTCTTGTACGTCTTATTACCATTTGCCGATGACCAGATGTGCCCCCACTTGTATTGGACTGCCTTGTCACATGACCACTGTCTTGAGACCGCATGTGTGTTTGTACTGCCACCTGCTGGTTGGAGGTCGTACCACTAGCCATATCACCACAATCAACACTATGATAATGATTATTGGGAAATGCAATTACTCCTGTCTGGAAAAAGAAGAGAAACTAGGATTGTTTGAGGTACATCAGTTTGGTACATCTCTAATGAGCAACAAGTAAAGTAGTATTCAGTCAAAACTGCACTTCACTCATGGTCACACAAGTCCATTAATGTTGGGTGTCTCCAAAACACAAACAGGCAAGCAAGTAAACAGACTTGCATTTGCGTAATAGCCATCATGACCTAATGCACATTACTGCCAAAAACGTAGCTTTTTTTGACCATTGCATAGAGTCCCACAAACAGCAGTGTAATACGGATAATCAGTTTTAGGTGTTGGTTGAGGGAGGAATACTTCCCACCACTCCTTCAAATGCTGCCACAGAATCCTTTCCATCATAACTTATCTGGAGAATCAAATTAGGTATCAAATGTTAATTCGCACACACATGTAAATCCCCCTCCACTTTGCTGAACAGAGCTCACCCAGACATTGCCAGCTAATACCTGTTACACAAGAGTCTGGGATTTTGTAAATAGAAGAGCTCAACCGATGATTTCAGTGTGTCCACACACCCGAAGTATGGGCATTGAGATTGTGAGGGACCTCCACAGCTACCCAGCTATCAGGTTCGTCGGTTCACCTCAAGGTGACCAGATCGCAGGCGGAGTTCTTGTTTCAGATCTTTACTGAATCTATAGCAGAGAAGCTTGTTTTCATCATGTGGCTCACAGACTTCCCGAAAAAGGGTTATTATACTGTTAAGCTTGGTTACAGGTTATTTGCATATACCAATCATTCTGAAGTAATCGAGACTCAAGCACACACTAAGTGAATCCTTAACAAATTATCAGTTAAATTATGAAGTTTGGGGTTTCATTGTGTCTTGTGTTTCTGCAGGTAACAGACAAGCAGGATACAACCGAGTTCCTGACTAGTTATCAGCTAATTATGGAATCTGGTGGTGAATCAACTTTTTGTCCATGGTGGCACAGTGGTTAGCACTGCTGCCTCACAGCAGCAGGGACCGGATTCAACTGCGTGGAGTTTGCACGTTCTCCCCGTCTCTGCTTGGGTTTCCTTCCAGTGCTCTGGTTTCCTCCCACAGTCCAAAGATGCGCAGGGTTAGGTGGATTCGCCACGCTAAATTGTCCCCCGAGTGTCCCAAGATGTGCAGGTTAGGCGGGGTTGCGGGGATAGGGTGGATGAGTGGGCCTAGGTGGGGTGCTCCTTCGGAAGGGCAGTGGAGACACGATGGGCCGAATGGCGTCCTTCTGCACCCTAGGGACTCTATGATCATCGTCCTTTCTGTTTCTGCAGTTTCTGCAATTCTGTACAGACTCTGTGGCTGCAATGATAATAACCCCTTCAGAGAGTCACAAAAGGAACTTAGTAACAGGAGTAAGGCTGTAGTCGCCTCAAATCTGTGCCTTTATTCATTGGAATCATGACTGATCTGTATCTTATGCACAGGATGATACGACATCCCTTAAAACCCGGGGCTAGCAAAAAAAAAATTTGATCTCAGATTTGAATTATGAACTGAGTTAGCATCTACTGTTTTGTTTTTTTAAATGAGGGGGAGAATTCCACACTTCTTGGCTTCTCTCCTGTGCAGCCTGACTGTGATTTTAAGGTGACAGCAACTTGTTCTGGACTCTCCCACTGGCGAAAGAAAAGGTTCTCTCTCCCAACTCCATCAATTTCTTTCAAAACTTAGGGTAGCACGGTGGCGCAGTAGTTAGCGCCACTGCCTCATGACACCGAGGTCCCAGGTTCGATCCCGGCTCTTGGTCACTGTCCGTGTTTGCGTGGGTTTTGCCCCTGCAACCCAAAGATGTGCAGGGTAGGTGGATTGGCCACGCTAAATTGCCCCTTAATTGGAAAAAATGAATTGGGTACTCGAAATTTTTTTTTAAAATACTTTCAGAATTTATTTAAAAACCTCAATCAATCATCCCTTAATCTTTGATACCGCATGGAACATAAGTCAAACAAATTGCATAATTTAGCGCTTGGAGCTCTGACATTCTGCGCTCTCTGTGCTTCAATCCTTACAAGGCTAATGTCTCCTTTCTAAGGTACCCAAAACTGTACACAGCACTGCAGATATGACCAGAGTTTTGTATAGTGGAGCAAAAGGGGCAGCACCGTGGCACAGTGGTTAGCACTACTACCTCAGTGCCAGGGTCCCAGATTCAATTCCGGTCTCGGGTGACTGTCTGTGTGAAGTTTGCACCTATCTCCCCATGTCTGCATGGGTTTCCTCCAGGTGCTCCAGTTTCCTCCTCCCACGGTTTCCTCCAGGTGCTCCAGTTTCCTCCTCCCACGGTCCAAAGAAGTACAGGTTAGGTGGATTGGCTATGCTAAATTGCCCTTTAGTGTCCAAAGGTTATGTTGGGTTACGGGGGTGGGGTGGAGTCGTGGGCTTGGGTGCGGTGCTCTTTCCCAGGGCGGTGCAGACTCGATGGACCGAATGGCCTCCTTCTGCACTGTAAATTCTATGATTCTATGAAAAGATCGTCCCCATTACATTCGAATCCTCTTAATCTAAAGGCCAACATTCATGGAATCAAATCGCTAGAGTGCAGAAGGAGGCCTTTTTGCCCATCAACCCTCCAAATGCGTACCCTAACCTAGGCCCACTCTCCCAACCTACCCCCACAACTCCACCCAACCTTTGGACACGAAGGGGTAAATTTAGGAAGGCCAATCCACCTAACGTGTACATCTTTAGACTTTTTCCCATTAGCCTTTTAAATTATTTTATGGAACAGTTCATGATATTTTAACGATATGTGTACCTGAAGATCCTGGGATTAGTGGAGTAGGGAGGGATTTAGATGCATGAAGAAGAATTTTAAAATGGAGTCATTGCTGGAGCAGAAGCCAATGAAAGTCTAAAGAGTGACAAGTGAATGGGACTAAGTCCCAAACAGCAGATCTTTGAAAAGACTCATATCTACACAGGGTGCAAGAAGGGAGCATTGGAATAATAGAGTTAAGAGGTAATGTAGGCGTGGGTGATGGTTGCACAGCGGATAAACTGGTACTAGGAAGAGACAGGTGATGCAATGGAGGTGTAAGGAGGTTATTATAATGAGACAGAGAGACAGAGAGAGAGAGAGAGAGAGAGAGAGAGAGAGAGAGAGAGTATATAGAGTAACTAAACTGGATATCATCTTTCATATATCCTTCTCTAATATGCTGAAAGTCATAGACAACACAATGAAATTAGGTCAAACACAAGGCGTTGAACTGTTACATTTTGCAGACGGCTGGTGAACAGAGAAAGCCAGACAAACAGTCAAAATTGAAGTTCAAGTTACTTCACTTAACTTCAAACCCCCCACAAATTATTAGAACCACCACATTATCTCAACTTCATAAGGAAACGTAGGCCTGGATTCTTCGTTCCGGAGAAGCCTCCACTGGTGGAGAATCACGGTAACTGGGCACTACCACGAGGAGCAATTCATGTCTTGCAAATGGGCCAAAACGCAACCCACGGACAGCCCGCCCCAAGTCCCAGCCTAGCAGGCATCTGATTCGCTGGGTCGGGAACCACATTCAGAGCCCGACATGCTGGAGGAGCTTCTTAGCGCTCAAATGACAGACCGTCATTCCAGCCAAGAAGATGGCTAAAAGACCTGCATCAAGGTACCTGGACGCTAACGCTGAATGCATGCTGGACACTATTGAGGGGAGGAATGACCCCCCCCTTCCCCAGGATAGGGTGCAGACTCAAGCTCGTGGTCCCGAGGGAGGCTTGGAACGAGGAGGCAGAGGTTGGAGTGCTGCCAGCCTCACCAAGAGAACCGGCACGCAATGCTGTAAGAAGGTGAACGACCTCCTTCGAGCAGCTCGAGGTGAGTAACTATCTCTGTGCCTCGGCATCACTTCCGAGTCTCGCTCCCCACATCTGCCCCCAATCACCTAGAGGGCAACATTCCAGCTGCGTCCATGAACCCCCCAACACATGTATTGCCCTCTTTGGCCAGGAGCCTTGCACACACATGCCACAAGCTACAAACACACCCCAATAAAACTCGCAACCCAGCATCTCATTATGCCCTTTGTGTCACCAAAAATAAACAAGCATAATCACTGAGCGCTGGAAAGATATTCGGGTCCACACCCTCTCTGAGGAATGGGCCCTGCAGCTCACTGGGGAGGCCAAAGAAAGGGCAGTAGCAGGAATGGAGTTCAGCATGCAACAAACAAGCGAGAATCCAATGCAATGCAGATGTCCCTGTAGCAAGTGACTCACCCCTCTCCCATAGACCTGCCCTTGCCAACGCTCAGCCCTTGCCTTTTGTCTTATAGGATGCCTATCAGATGAAGCTGTGCCATCCGGGGTCGCTGCCCCTGACCTAGACCCTCAGCACACCTCCAGGGAAGACACGGACATCTCACCATTGCTGTCATCTGCACCCTCCACCATCCCAGAAACTATTACCTCGGTGGGTAATGTCATTTTTTTTCCAAATAAGGGGAAATTTAGCGTGGCCAATCCACCTGCACTGCACATCTTTGGGTTGTGGTGGTGAGACCCATGCAGATACAGGGGGAATGCGCAAACTCCACGGGTCGAGGATCGAAACTGGGCCTTCGGCGCCGTGTAAACCACTGCACCACCATACTGCTTCCTCGGTGGGCATGTTTGTGATCAGGCTCCTGGGTCACCCTCTCGTGCGCGCCACACATATGCTGCAGCACATCAGGTGGAGGCAGGGACTCCCGAGGGAGGGGATGGTCGTAGGCTGCCTGATCCAAGGGAACAGCTGTTGCCCAGACAGATGTTATGCTTCTGGAAATGATGATACCGTCGCAGATGCCGAAGCAGGGCCAGAATTTAAAGGCGAGGGCGTCAGCAACTTTCCAGTGCCTCCAAGTACAATGCGAAATGCTCTCTGGGGAAACACGTAGAAGAAGCGGTAGGCCACAAAAGATAAGAAAGATAGATGGCACTTAAGTTGGCACGGGTGTAGTAAAGAATAGATAATAAGGGGAAGGGCACACATGTTGCAATACCCACGATTAAACACTTTCTCCACCAGTCCGATCTGCCTCTAACCTCGATGTCACAAGTGTGAAGGATGGACTGGGGCTGGGTGTTATGCGATGGTCGGGTGGGCGGTGCCCATGACACATACATGAACATCCCACACGGTTACACGCTCATCGAGAAGTGACAGGGCATGGAAGTAGCTGTGAGAGTCAGCCTTGCATTACAGCAGCACCCAGTGAGTTTCCCCTAACCTTTCACCATCTTCCGCAACCTCCTCCTCCTGCCCCCATCTCTCCCCCCTCCCCCCCCCCCCGCAATCTCCTTCTCTTCAACCACCCCTCCCATACAATATAATTGGATCTGTGAGAAGGAATCACAGGGCCACATCATTCAGGCAGACAGTGATATATTATCTTTAGGACAGCAGTCAGACTTGGTCAGACACTGGGGAGCAGTACAGAGAGTCATCATTATCCTTCTCCGACCTGTGGGCATGATACTTCCAACCCAGGTCCAACACTCTTGTGGTAATGCTGGTATGACCCTCGGGAGGGAGGGACTCAAGGAAAAGAAAGGGTTTAGGGGCACAAGGAAAGGTGGATTTTGGGTTGTGGGGTGTGGGTGTTGAAGTGGAGATAGGGTGTACAGGGTTGGGGGTGGGGGGGGGGGGATGGCTGGTGGCTGGGCCTCCTAGTTGGTAAATCAAGAAGTGACGAGATTGCTCTGCATTGGGCGGCCTGTTGCGCCAGCAGTGGAGCCTCACCTGGATCCTCTTGGACATCATCATTGTCCTCCTTCCACTTCCTGCAGCATGTCGTCCCGCTGCTGCGCGATATTATGGAGCACGCAATAGGTCACCATGATGATCAAGACCCTCTGGGGGCTATATTGGAGCGCATCTTCAGCATGCCAATGACTGCTCGATGACACTCCTGATCGCTGAGCGAGTGTTGTTATAACAGTTCTCCGCCTTGGTCTGGGGCCTCAAAACAGGCGTCATTAGTCATGACCTCAGTGGGTAAGCCTCGTCGCCCACTAGCCAACCCCTCAACAAGGAGCACCTCTAAAAGGTGCTGGGAACAGACGAAAGCACCAGGATTTATGCATCGTGCATGCTGCCTGGGTGTCAGGCAGCCATGCATGATGTGCAACTGGTAGTCACACACCAACTGCATATTCATGGAGTGGAAGCCCTTCCTATTGATCAACAGCACCCCATATTGGTGGTGGGAGGGTGACATGTGTGCCATTAATTGCCCCCTGGACCTGGGGCATGCCAGCGATGGGGGCAAATCCAGCAGCCCAGGCATCCTGTTGGACCTGCTGCTGACTGAAGGTGATGCTAGATGCATAGGGCATCTGTGACAGCGAGGATGCACATGTGTGGGAACATTTGCCAGATCCAGCACAGTCTCAACAGGAAAGATATGCATTCATAAATGGTCCTTCATATCCACGGGGCATCCCAAGCATTGCACACGCAGTGGAGTGTTTTTATTAATGTAATCGCTATTTCAACATGGGAAACAAAGGCAAGCGTGACACAAGATCCTGCAAACTACAATCTGATTTTTTTTAAAAAACGTGTCAAAGGGATATGGGGAACAGGTGGGGAGGTGGATTTGAGACCAGGAAGAGATCGGTCATGATCAGATTGAATGGCAGTTCGAAGGGCAGAATTGCTGACTTACGCTGCTAATTACCATGTCATGTCCTATGTGACAATAGTATAAAAGGTTAATGGTAAATATATTAGTCTATATCACTGGTGAAATATCACATGATAGTAAAGCGTAGAGAGAGATAGCTCTATGTCGAGTGTCATGTAGAGTCGACCTCGTAAATGCTCAATAAAATAATGCTCAAAGAGATTGCTATCAGCACCGCATGCATTGTCTGAAGTGCAGATCCACGTGTACAATTTCTGAGACCAAACAATAATAATAAACAGGTAATCTACTACTAGATTCTGATTAAGTGCTAAATATTTGGCAGGGCTTGGTAGGAGGGGGAGATCTTCCGTTCCTCCAAATTCGGGGATGGACTCTTTTACTGTCCTGCATTAAAGTGTCACGTTGGGGGTTTTTTGTGCACGAGAGCCTGGAGTACAAGTTGAACCCGCAACTTTCTGACTCAGAAAGAAGAGTGCCAACACTAAGCCATGACAGATGCACTTTAAATGGTGAATGTTTAGGAGATTTTGTTTTGTCACAACGTACATGAGGCTTCTTTCACAAGTGCTTATCATGTTACATCAAGCTGGAATTATCACTAACCTCCATCTAGAAAGGATGACGCTTAACTCGCATGCAAATCATGTTTACATAAAAGTGCTGCCCTTAGGGCGGTGTAAGAGAATCATATCTTCAGAGATGGCGAGATAGCAGATGGAACTCTCCCGAAAATGACTGTCACTTCGAGCAGGAAACAACAATTCCCATCGCAAGTCTCCCACACAGTCACCTTTCTGGAGCCGGGTGAAACCTGACAAAGGGTCGCCAAATTTCTCCACCCCCCTCCCCCCACCCTGCCTATGCATAAATTTCTCCTCCCCCTCAACACCCCCATCCCACGCTTCATGGCCATGACCCCTTTCAGGCACGGCCCCTTGGCAGTGTCCCCTGGCACCCTGGAAGTACCCTCTAGCACCTTTCCAGTACCATCTAGGCATCCTACCAGGGCACTGCCTTGACATGTCCCCGACCACCCGAGCCTCTAATGGCCTTAGAGCCTCCCCCGGCGTGGTCATCACATGGTCTCTCCAGTGGTGGAGACAGGTACTGATTCCTCCTGGCCTCAGCTGTGCCGACGGTGAGAAGAGAGAATGCTGGGAGGCGGGGTCCCTGGCTTGAAAATCACCAAGCCGTTCGCTGTCTTGCTGGGCATGAAACAGATTGTGTCAGGTGCCGTGGGCGCCCGTCGCAAATCCAGTTGAGGGGCTCTCCCACTAGAGTGGGATGTGTGCCGGGCGCAACACAGCCGAAGAATAAGCCCCAATTTTTCATGATTCAAATTTGAGATGATCAGTTTCTTGTAGAAGGTACAATGATCATTTGTTTCTAAAAACTGATGGGTATTTGCTGCTGTACACAAGAAAGACAAATTAATTTTCACCTAAAGCAACTCAGAATGGTATAGACGGCATTCATTTTCAATTATTCCTGGTTTCAAAGTCAAGACAATTAAGCCCAAAAACCTGCCGATTTTTCACGAGCCTCGATTGGGCAAGTTTTTGAATATTCATTCACCGGAGGAAGGAGCCGTGCTCCGAAAGCTAGTGTTTGAAACAAACATGTTGGACTTCAATCTGGTGTTGCAATACTTCTTACTGTCCTCACCCCAGTCCAACGCTGGCATCTCCACATCATTAAAAGAGATTGACTGTAGGTGCAAATACAGCTGCAGATGCAAACATGACAAAAGCCTAGGAGTAAAAATCTAAGAGCCGCTCTAAACCCCATCAGAATCGAACATGGGCAAGCTTATTTGATGGTCAGTCAGCCCACATTCTTTGAAATCAGAGTGCTAAAATTTTACTAGCTACCGGGTAGCAGGAAGGGAGGTGGCGGGGGTCTTCAAAATAATCTTCCCATTCATTACCCTGCAGCTGCTGGGGTGCTGTCCATATGTGGTGGACTGTGAGGTGATTGGCTGCCCGCTTCACCATGCCAGTAGCCAATTCGTATAATTAATGCATTTTACACATTTTGCCAGAGGTTCCATGCCCCACTGACCAAGCTGTGGACATGAAAGTTAATCCCTGCAAACACCCCCGGCGGCCCCCCAACCCTACCATTCCCCTGAGGGAGTGTACTTTGAGTTTGGAGCAGCCTGCCACCCTTAGCCCTGTCTTTAGGCCACATTCAATATGGAGATGCCCTGGGGGTTACCAACCTGCCTCAGCAGTACCTTTATTTCCTGGTGGGACCACAGAGGCATCAGATCTGCAAACGCTCATCAAGAATCTGCTCATCATTCTTAGTATGATGTGGAGATGCCGGCGTTGGACTGGGGTGAGCACAGTAAGAAGTCTTACAACACCAGGTTAAAGTCCAACAGGTTTGTTTCAAACACAAGCTTTCGGAGCGCAGCTCCTTCCTCCAGTGAATCCTCCGAAAGCTCGTGCTTGAAACAAACCTGTTGGACTTTAACCTGGTGTTGTAAGACTTCTTACTCATTCTTAGTAAACAGGAATTCACAGGAGGCCAATCAGGAGACTACCTCCGGTGAAAACATCGAGTTAGCTGGCAAGTACAGATTCAAGTCTCACTATTCTTCCCGACGTTGGGGTCCTGAAGCTCAGTACAGAATAAAGGCTGTGACGTTTGCAAATTGGAAAAACAAATTAGACCGATTCATTGGGCGGGATTCTCCGGTTCCCCAGTTGCGTGTTTCTCGGTGGCGCGCTATTCCCTGGTGGCGGGATTCTGGCTTCCCACTGTAGCCAATCCACGCCACCGGTAAACCCTCAGCGGGGCTGGGCTGCCAGCGGGAAAAGTGAAATCGCAACATTGGCGGCACAATAGCACAGTGGGTAGCACTGTTACTTCACAGCGGCAGGGTCCCAGGCTCAATTTCCGGCTTGGGTTACTGTCTGTGTGGAGCCTGCACGTTCTCCCAGTGTCTGCGTGGGTTTCCTCCCGGTGCTCCGGTTTCCTCCCAGAAGTTCTGAAAGACATGCTATTAGGTGAATTGGACATTCTGAATTCTCCCTCAGTGTACCTGAACAGGCGCCGGAATGTGGCGACTAAGGGACTTTCACGGTAACTTAATTGCAGTGTTAATGTAAGATTATTATTGATTATTATTATTGACAGAGAATTCTGGCCATTAATGTCAAGATTAATCCATGTGATCCAAAGTGCTATATTTGGCAATAAACTGCTCCGTTTCTGGAATTGATGCATGAAAAACCAATAAGTTGAAAATAATCAACTTATTCATATACAGACCGCATCCAGAAGTCTATGAAAGTTAGCTTCTTCTATAAACTAAGAGATTATCAGAATGTTAAAAAAATACATTCTATTCTAACCCCAATACGGCCAAATTCAAATTCAACTTTAGACATTTGTGCACTAGTGTCTTGGATCTTTCTGCTTTATTATGAATCGGTTTAAATTTGAATTTAATGTCAATAAAGCGACAAGAAACTTTTTCAAAATAGACTGGAGAGCTTGGCGAGTGCTCCACAGTTTCTAGTCTGTTATTTAAAAAGGGAACTGTTACTAATGTGGCACACTAATCCATTCAATAGACACACACTGGCATATCGCCGTTTATAGCAGACAGTTTTCTGTAAAACGTCCGAGGAGAAAGCAATGATTGTAGCAGCAATAATCACTGACAAACTTTCACTTCATTTGCCTGCCAAATTCCATTACGCAGAATTGATTGGGGGAAAAAGGTTCCAGGAGATATATTAAACACACTGGTGGCCTTCCATTTCATCTGTCAAATCGTAAGTGACCACACATCAATCAAATCCTGGTCTGATTCTGGTTCACACCGAGGATACTTCAACACATGGTATGCAAGCACAGCCCATGCCCTAATAATATTTGGCTGTTGTCCTTAAGAAACTGTAACAGCTCTGGAGGGGATTTCAAGTTGGGCGATTACATGGAAACAAAAGCCAGAGCATGTACACTGCTGCTGGTTTAACTAGCCAATACCGCACACTGGCATGGAACATTGGTTCAGGCTCCCACCACCTGTCTCCTTAGAAGCAGCCTGTACATCAGGGTTAACTGGAGCTGGTTAGGAAGAATCCTGGTCCCAAGTGACAGGTTAATCCATGCAGAGTTATCAGAACTACTGGTAATTCATCAACATTGACCAAGTGGTCTGTGTAGCTGCCTGGGTCATGTATCCAATTACCAAGTCTGTTTTGGATGTAGCTGCGCTCGAACGTTTGCCTGTGGGGCAATTGTAGCTACACTCTTGATGGTTTACGACAGTAAAGCCCTTTGGGATAGCCTCTTCCCTTCTCAATAAAGTTGACCAGATGAATCAGTCATGCGACTAAAGGACATCAATTGTGCTGCATTCTTTCAGAGCTCTCAACACAGTAAGGTACTGAATGCATGTTGCTGTTAGTGCCCAGCGGAGATTAATTCATTCAAATCAAAGCTACTTGACTCAACAGCTATGACAAGCATGCAAAATAATGCCGGGAGTCGGGGGGTGAAAGCAGGATGGAGTGCAAACAATTAATGCTCAACCAAGAACTTCCATTTTCATTTATACAGTGCCGTTAACAGAGCTAAGCAATTCAAGGTATGCTTTTCAGATGCAATCAAATAACAAAATTCCACCTCGCTATTAGGAGTTATTAGGCAGCCAGCAGCTTGATCAAGGCTGAGGATGTTATAGAAGAGGGAGGTGGCGTGACGGAGTTTAATCGAGGAAGTATCAGCGTACGGAGCCTCAATGGTTGGTGACAGGACAAATGATTATGGATGAAGGTGGAAAAGGGGGAATGGTGTTGTCATGACTACTGGAGCTCTCTTCTAGGGGTGGTATTGTGGCAGAGTGGTTAGCACTGCTGCCTCACAGCTCCAGGAACCCGTGTTCGATTCCAGCCTTGAGTGACTGCCTGTGTAGTTTGCACATTCTCCCTGTGCCTGCGTGGGTTTCCTCTGGGTGCTCCGGTTTCCTCCCACAGTCCAAAGATGTGCAGTTTAGGTTGACTGGCCATGCTAAATTGGCCCTTAAGTGTTCAAAAGTGTAGGTCGGGTTGGGTTGCGGGGTAGCATGGGCTTAGGCAGGGTGCTCTTTCCAAGGGCCGCTGCAAACTCAATGGCTGAATAGGCTTCTTCTGTAAATTTTATGAATCAGAAACTGGAGAACCGAGAGTTTTTGGAGGCTGTGAGTTGATCATAAGGATACAGACACTGTTTTAAAGCAAGAGATTAGGAGTGATAATCAAAAATGTTTTTCTGAAAATATGCCTTTTGAGTAGATAGTAAAAAGCTGGACGTTTTCAAAGAATTAGTTTGAGGGAAGTAATGCAAAGTGTAACCAATGATGAGAGATTCGGATATGTATAAAGTGTCAGGAGGTAGAGAACATTGAATCCCTCCAGTGCAGAAGGGGGCCATTCAGCCCATTGAGTCTGCACCAGCCCTCTGAAAGAGCACCTTACCTAGGGTCAAACCCTACCCTATCCCTGTAACCCCACCTAACCTTTTGGATACCAAGGAGCAATTTAACATGGCCTATACACCTCATCTGCACATCAGGGGCTGGTTTAGCACACTGGGCTAAATCTCTGGCTTTTAAAGCAGACCAATGCAGGCCAGCAGCACGGTTCAATTCCCGTACCAGCCTCCCCGAACAGGTGCCGGAATGTGGCGACTAGGGGCTTTTCACAGTAACTTCATTGAAGCCTACTCGTGACAATAAGAGGTTTTCATTTCATTTCATTTGGACTGTGGGAGGAAACTTAAGCATTCTTGGAGGGAACTCATGCAGACACGGGGAAAACAGGTGCAAACTCCACACTGAGTCATCCAAGACCGGAATTGAACCTGGAGCCCTGGCATCGCGAGGCAGCAGTGCTAACCATTGTGCCGCAATGCCACCCATTGAACAGAAAAAATATAGGATGAAATGTCGTCTGGGAAAAGGTACCAGAGATAGGATAGGGTGAAGCTAGAAATTTAAAATAGGTCGAGAATTTTTATATCGAAATTATTCACCCACACCCACACAGTTAGTACCTTTGCTGAATTATTGATTGGGTTAGAGTCCAAAAGTTTATATTTTGTTTACATGTTACATCTGGGTTTTATGCCGTCTTTGCATTCTTATTTCCAGTTCATTTCTCCTGTCGTCTCTCTCACTGCCATGAGAAAAATAAAAAGGCATCTGTACTTTTATTTGAAGAATCCTTTTGCTAATTCTGATGTACTGTTTCAAGAATCAATCAATCAATCAATCAATCAATCAATCGTCAATACAAATCATCAGGATTACATCAAATAGGGAATTGTAACAATCCCAACAGAGGCCAATAACTGTTTAACAAAAAAAGAGATGAATTTGCCAGCAAAATTGCTGCATTGCTGAGAAGTGTATATCAGTGAATTATACCATTAATGACTGCATTACGTTCCAGATAACAATGCACAATGCTACGATCCCAGTTTGTATTATAACTGGATGGGAAGATCAGGGGCGGAATTCTCCGCAAGGCCTGACGCCGTCGTGAAACCAGGAGGAGGTTCACGACGGCGTCGGAAGCCTCTCCCGGCGCCGATCGCGGGCCTGTCCCCTCCCGAGTACGGTCGTGGTGCTCGATCCCCGATCCGCCCCCCACAGGCCCCACACTTACCTGGCGCGCCATGTTCATGACGGCAGCGACCAGGTGTAGATGCCGCCGTTGTGAACAGGTCGGGAACGGCAGGCCGCTCGGCCCATCTGGGCCGGAGAATCACGGGCCGCCGTGAAAAACGGCAGCCCGTGTTTCTCCGAGCGGCGTGTCGCAAAACCGGACACGCCATTTTGGGGGGGGTGGGAGAATAGCGGGAGGTGCGGGAGCGGACCTCCCGCTATTCTCCCACCCATCGTGGTTGCGGAGAATTGCGCCCCAGAGATTGGAACCCTGGCTCAAAAGACAGGAACATATGTTTCTTTTCATAAAACATGGAGGCAGAGTGTCACAGGACCGTTAATTAATTTTAACAAGTGAAAAAACATTCAACAGGACGAGGTGAATTATTATCCAACACTCATACTGGGCTAAATCGCTGGCTTTGAAAGCAGACCAAGCAGGCCAGCAGCACTGTTCGATTCCCGTAACAGCCTCCCCGAACAGGCGCCGGAATGTGGCGACTAGGGGCTTTTCACAGTAACTTTATTGAAGCCTACTCGTGCCAATAAGCGATTTTCATTTCATTTTCCTTTACTCCCTGCCTTAATTTAGCAATGACACACCAGGTTTTAGGATTAACATGGATTACAGAGTACATTTTAATCTACAATGGTCTCATTATCACAGAGTCCCTTTTCAGCCATCAAGGTGACTGTGGTCAAACACACTCTCCTCTCTGAGTCTCAAATGAATGTTTCCTCAGAAACCGGCCAGGCGATTGTAATGTGAGAATTGCCACACTCCACTCCCAAAAACATGCTTTAAAATCTTCTCGCATAATTATAATGCTTTCTCTTGGCGATTTGCATTCCAATATTCAGACCAAATTTTCGAAATAAAATGTTTTCATTCCAATTTCAACATTTTCAACGTTTTTTCAATTCACAACAGACAAAATAAAACAGCCCCAACACGTTAAGCCCCCCAACCCCAACAGTCAACGGTAACCAACTCCCCAAAATGCAAATTTAACAAACCCCAACTATTGTAGAACCCATCATTTGCTCCCCTCAGAGCAAATTTCAGGTCCAACCGTTACGCCGAGGCACAGGGTGGAGAAGCTGACCTCCACCCCAACAAGACCCGCCTGCGAGCAATCAGCGAGGCGAAGGTCAAGACACCTGTCCCTGCAACTGCCTGCAGCTCCGGCCGGTCCGACACCCCGAATATGGTTTCCAGGGGGACCGGGCTCCACGTCCACATGCAGAACCCCTGAAATTATGCTGAAAATCGTCCTCCAAAACCTTTCCAGCTTTCGAGAGGCCCAAAACATAAGTAAATATCGCTCGTACACATCGTCCACATGCTAGAGCTGCTGGTTCATCCGAGACTTTGCAAGGTGCGTAATGTACAGTACTTTCATCAGTATAAGCCTCACACATGAAGTCGAGGAGTTTACCCTCTGCAGCACAATCCCTCCTGCAGCACCTCCCCCAGCTCTTCCTCCCACATTGCCTTAATCCCCTCCATGGACACCCCATCTTCTTCCAAAATCCTCCCATAAATCACCAAGATGACTCCCACCCCCCTTTCTCCAACCCCCCTGACAGCCCCGCCTCCAACAACGATGAGGCAGGCGCCATCAGGAAGTTCAGGAAGACCTTCCTCGCAAAGTACAGCAACTGCAGGTACTTGAAACTTCTTGTCCCGCGCCAACCCAAACTTTGCTCTCCGCTCCTGCAAGCTCATATTCCGCTCCACTTTTAACAACAAATCTTGTCTAGTATTTCACACCAATCCCTTTATGATTGCCTGCTGTGCAAACTGCTTACAGACTGTCTAAAATAACATCAGACGTTTGATTTACCTTTGAAGATTGATATCCTGTTTTTAATCTGTTTGTTACAATTGTCTTTTTAACTCGGAACACTTTATTTACTCTTCCATATATTCTTCTGAACAATACCTCGGTCTCAGTTCACTCAACTCCAGACTTCTTGGACACTTCACTTCAATTTTCTGGGCAGCACAGTGGCGAAGTGATTAGCAATGCTGCCTCACGGTGCTGAGGTTCCAGGTTTGATCCCAGCTCTGGGTCACTGTCCGTGTGGAGTTTGTACATTCTCCCTGTTTTTGCATGGATTTGATGGGCAGCACGGTAGCATAGTGGGTAGCACTGTTGCTTCACAGCTCCAGGATCCCAGGTTCAATTTCCGGCTTGGGTCACTGTCAGTGTGGAGTCTGCACGTTCTCCCAGTGTCTGCGTGGGTTTCCTCCAGATGCTCTGATTTCCTCCCACATGTCCTGAAAGATGTGCTGTTAGGTAATTTGGACACTGACTTCTCCCTCTGTGCACCCGAACAGGTGCTGTAATATGGCGACTAGGGGCTTATCACAGTAACTTCATTGCAGTGTTAATGTAAGCCTACTTGTAACAATAAAGATCATTTATTTAGTTTCCTTAACTAGCTGCTCTTCAGATCTCTGCGCTTGTTTTCTTAACCATTACTCCATGCTATGGCTTTTCTTCTACCAAAGCAGAGAGAGAGAGAGAGAGAGAGAGAGAAGGCCCCAGTTGCTGGGCAACACTCATATGCTTATACCTTTTATTTATTCTTCACACCGTAGCCCTCTTGAAGGGCAATTGAAATACAGTTGGAACTTTGGCCAAAACCCCATGCAGTTCCCTGATGCCGAGTATTAATGTTCATTACTTCTGGTTCAAGAGGGACCACATATGGGATAGAAACAAACATTGTTTTCAAATTTGGATTTGCAAAGCTCAGTTTAAAGTCATGGGCATTTTTTTTTGTTTTTTTAAAAACAGTCCCTCAAAATTTATAACCAACTTTTACAATAGAATAGGAAATGTTCCTCAAATATTTAACCAAGTTGAATAATTAATTCCTTCAATAAAACAAACTTTGGATTATGTGGAATGCATGGAACAGAACAGGCTGTGTAGAACAAAATGTGTTTTGTTTCCTTGGTTTCTAACTATAGGTGCTTCATTCCCATTCATTAAATGTCCAATACATTGGCCACTTTTTATTTTACGAACAAAAGAAACAAATCAATCTTCAAACTTGGACTTAGGATCTTGCCTTAAGGTTATTACCTTCCTCACATCAGGAAGCAGCAAATATATTTAATCAGGAGCAGCACAAGACACCTTTTCAACACGAGCAGATTTCGGAACATTTCAAAAATCAAAGTAATCTGTGTTTGATGTGGAACAGTCATCTCAGTGGAAACTGCACTCTCATAACCCTCCAGTTCAACCACATCTTGACTCATAGCACCTCAAATAGCACGAACATGGGCATTTATTTCTTCAGAACGCACAATCGTAATGGATTTCATATGGGTGCATTATTGCCAGGCCACGTCCTATCTACCAACAAAGAACTCACTTGCATGGATCGCAGGCTCTGCTGCTATGCAACCAACTATACCACTATCTACTACGTACAACTAACCAATGTGTGAGCATGATGGCCTGTTTACGGATGCCAATTGTCACGCTATGCGTATTAGAATCTTCATCTGCTGAACCACACTTCAAAAAGGATGTTGAGAGAAGTTGAAAGTCAAAATCTAGAGGTTGAGGGGACCGGACAGCTGGAAGCCACAGGGAAAAATAAGTGGGATCTTGAATGGAAGGCAATTGAAAAGCAATGCTACAATTATTTACATGGTTGCTTATGTGCAAGAATAATCACTGGGGTTGTAGAAATTTCAAAAGCCCAATTGGCTGAGAGGAATCGCCAACTGCGGTGACCAGAAAGAAAATTTTTAAAGAGCAGCTCCAGGCACACAGGAGGGAAAGACAAGCCTTCCTTTGACACTGCCCCGATTCTGGAATCTCGATCTGGCATGGCAATCTTATACTACTCTGACTGAGTGGACACATGCCAACAGCAAATTAAAGCATGCGCATATGGTAAACTTTATCCCTGGATGGGATAAAGAGTTGAGGGATTACATTTAGAAAAGTTTTCCTCGGGCAACCAGCACCATGATAGGAATTATCATGGCCTCAGCCAGTGCTAAAATTGTTCTGACTCCATGTTGAGAAAGTTGTGTCAAGTAAATATCCAGTGTGGCATCAAAATAAACATTGCCATCAAGGAAAAATATTTTAACCAAATCCGTTAAAACCATTCAAACTGAAAACCAATCACAATTACAGAAGTGGCCAGGTGAGATTACAGTCCATGTATGCCACTTCAATAAAATCTATTAACAAAACTTTCTCAAATGATTCCACAGCTGGGTCCCGGCTCCCGGCTGGGTCACTGTCTGTGTGGAGTCTGCACATCCTCCCCGTGTGTGCGAGGGTTTCCTCCGGGTGCTCCGGTTTCCTCCCACAGTCCAAAGATGTGCGGGTTAGGTGGATTGGCCATGCTAAATTGCCCAATGTCCTAAAAAGTAAGGTGGGGGGGGGGGGGGGGGGGCTGTTGGGTTACGGGTACAGGGTGGCTACGTGGGTTTGAGTAGGGTGATCATTGCTCGGCACAACATCGAGGGCCGAAGGGCCTGTTCTGTGCTGTACTGTTCTATCTATCTATCTAGTAGTTGAGAACATAACCTGCGCTGTCATTTCAGAGTAGTACTGAAGGGTGACTGCACTGTTGGATGTGCCATCTTCCAGATAAGGCATAAAACAAAGTTGTCTGCCGAAGTGAATGCTGAAGGCTTATCAAAGAGGTGGGGTTTTCTGCTGCCCCGGTTATTGCTCAACCAACATGAAATAATAATTAATTGGGCAATTATCACAATGTTGCTGGTGGAATCCTGCAAATTGACTGCCATGGCATAATAACAGCGATATATTTCAAAGAGTAAAATCATTATCTGCAAACCTTTCAAGGTTAACAATAAGCTGCTGCTTTATTTTAAAGTTTCATCTTTCAAAACCTGCAGACACCTAATCTGAAGAGAACACTCAAAGCAGCTCAGAGTCCTTCAAATCACTTATTTAAATTAATATAAATCAATAATAGATTGCATTTCATTGTTTGGGAGGCGAGAGAACAGCCACTGTTTGTGAAATAGTGTTAAGGTGAAGGAGAGCGTATCACAGAACTCCCCATTCCTGTGATGATTAACAACCTCAATATACAAGAACTGGTTGCAAATAGGTCAACGGGTGCAGCACTGTGATTAGTGGGAATAAGAATTACTGTTCTGTACAGTTACAATAAAAGCCTTGCATATTAACTGACAGGATGAAAGCCTCCTTTGTTTGCTGACTGCAAGGGGTCTTTCTGAAAATGTAGTCCACAGCTCAAGACCAAAATTTGGCAATCTTGCTCAAAGGCCCACAGGCTAACTGGTGCGGGAAAATAGAATAAAACTTGCACTAGTACGGTGTGAGCAGCTCTCCTCCTCCTGTTGGGGTTGAGGCACATCACGGAGACTCAATGACCCAACATGTAATCATGGTATGCACAGGGATACTGAAATTGGATTCATTAACAAGGGCCAATTTCCCTCACCTCGATGGGCACAGTTTATCAGTGAGAAAAAGACTTGGTTTTGCTGCAGAAAGGTTTGATGGAAGGTTCATCTTAATGAGGAGTTAGGTCGTCTTGTTTTATTCTTTCTTTGGCTGGGTAACGCAGATTTATTTATTCATTTCCATTTTTGCTGTGAGATTTCTTACAGCTATCATTACATCTTTGTACCATAAAACAAACCTAGTGTGCGAAGCACTTCCAGATGTTTCAACGCAAAGTACGTTATTTGTGTCAACTGTGCTCATTTGGCAGCACTCGCATCCCATCAAATGGTTGTGGGTACTAGACCCACTGGGTGTGGGTACTAGACCCACAATGAGAGGCGAGCACAAATGTCAAGGCTGGAGCTCACAGTGCAGCAATGCCGTTGCACTGAACTATCAAAAGTACCATGGGCGCGATTCTCCCAGACAGGGAGAAATCGTAAGGCTGGCGTCAAAACCGGGCGGGTTTGACGCCAGCCTCCCCCTCCCCGACCGGGAACCGATTCTGGTCCCCGGTCGGGGCTAGTATGCTGCGGCCGTGAACTCCGGCATCGCGGGCTTAACGAATTTCGTTAAGCCCGCTTGCCAGAGTTTGCGCCGGCTGACGCGTCACATGACGTCAGCCGCGCATGCGCGGATTGGAAGACTCCAACCCGCGCATGCGCGGATGACGTCATCGCGCATTTGCGCGAAACCTGCGCATGCGCAGGCCGGGATGCCCCTCAGCCGCCCCGCGAAGTGATACAGCGGGGCGACGGAAGGACAAAGAGTGCACGGGAATCGGACCCGCTGCCCGCGATCAGTGGGCACCGATCACGGGCCCATAGCACCCTTGGCACGGCTGTGGTACTGCCGTGCCAATCGGTGCCATGGTTGCCAAGATCGGGACTTTACGGCCGTTTTTATGAACGGCCAGACCAGGTGTGTTTGCCGTTCGTAAAAACGGCCGTAAAGGGCTTGGAATTCGGCCCATCGGCCAGCTGAGAATCGCTGTTGGCCGTAAAAAAACGGCAACAGCGATTCGTGTCGGGAGTTGGGCGTGGGGGGGGGGGGGGGGGGGGGGGAGAATAGCGGGAGGGCGTCGGACTAGCATGGCCGTAAAAATTTACGACCCCCGCTATTCTCCGCACCGTCGTGAGTGCGGAGAATTGCGCCCCATCTTTTGGATTAGATGATAAAACTGATAAAACCGAGGCCCTATCTACCCTCTCAGGTAGACGGGGGAAATTCAAAGACACTCTTTGAAAAGAGAGAGCATCCTGGACAATATTTATCCCTCATTCCACATCACAATAATGGATTATATGGTCATTATCACATTGTTGTTTGTGGCAGCTTGCTGCATGCAAATTGGTGCCACAGTGACTGCACTTCCAAAGTACTTCATTGGCTGGGTAGAACTTTGGGATCATCGGACGTGGTGTAAAGCTCTATGGGAGTGATTTTGTGGCTGTTCCCACCAGCAGTATCTTCCGGTACTGCCGATGGCGACCCCCGTTAGCGGTGGAGTGTGCGAACAATAGGGAAACCTGTCAACAGTGGCTGGACCAGAGGGTCCCACCGCCTGCCAATGATGAGCTGCTTCTGCCGGCAAACTTCCCCGACTTGGGCTCAAGTTACCATAGCAGCACATTTTCAAACAAACAATGAGAAAAAATTCCTAGGGGTATTCATCACAAAACAATTCATTTCGAAGAAGGCCTTGGTTCCAAAATTCAAATTTCTTAATTTACTATTTAAAAATTCCATTTAAACATTTTGCGGATAAATACAACGTTCCCAGTGTTTATTTTTGAGAAACAAGTGGTTTTTAAATCCAAAGTTCTGCACCTCAAAATAAACGGAGCCCTTATTCTTAGCTTAGCTCAAATGACTTTGGCTCAGCAACACAATTTAAATTGTCAAGAGTGCAGTTAATATAAAACCATAAAGGCAAAGTGACGATGGAGAAAAAGCAGAACTCCTAAATTTATACAAAGCACATAAAGTCAACAACCATCAGGAAACACAGTGTTATGCCAGTAAAGGTTTAAAAAGTGCGGCCTAACCCAAAACTTATACCAGAAAGAGGTCCCTGACGGCCTCATTTATTCACAGCAAGTTTCTGGGGGGTTTTCTTTTGAGGATGCCAGCTAACAACTTGCATTAGTGATTTTTTAAGTTCTATTAATAAAAGAAATGGAAATGGTCACCTTGCAAGGATCAGTGGACACTGCCACTTTTTCCCCAGATGTAGCTAGGCATGGTCAAGCATTACTTAGGGACACAGGCAGCAACCATGCACATTAAACAACCGTACCACACATTGGTAGATTCAGAATGGGAACAGGCCAGCAGTAAATGCATCTCGCACACAATGGTCAGTTTAGGTAAAACGATGATGACTCAGAGCCCAGTTCTAAGTTCAGGCCTTAAGGACAAGTACAACTTAATATTAGTGGTTCTGTTTGTTAAGCGGCCATGGACTTTGTTAAGTGGAATATTTTTGTGAAAATGCACTTCAGTGGACCCAAAGTGTAGCTATCTTACTGCAGTGTTGCTTCACAGCTCCAGGGTCCCAGGTTCGATTCTCGACTTGGTCACTGTCTGTACGGAGTCTGCACGTTCTCCCTGTGTCGGCGTGGGTTTCCTCCGGGTGCTCCGGTTTCCTTCCACAGGTCCCAAAAGAGGTGCTGTTAGGTGAATTGGATATTTTGAATTCTCCTTGGCACTAGCAGGCTAGCACAATACCAACTTGACTGTGCCAGGGCCTAGTGGGGTGATGCATTGGTGTGCTGTGGGGGTAAAGAGCAGGCACTGAGGGTGGAGGGAGTGCCAGCTAAAGTACCGCAGTGTTGGCGAGGGAATGGAATGCATGGCACCTTTAAGGGGTGATCCTTCGCAAGCCACATGACAGGCCCAGAGCCTATCGGGATGTAGCGCGCAAACATTAGCCTATCAGGTGTTTGGATGGTCTTCGGGTTTGGGTGGTGTTACCTTGTGAGTTGCGGGAACCAGCCCTGTGTAGTGGTTGTACTGTTCTGTTATGAGGTTCTTCTTAGTTTAATAAATATCCATTGTGATTTAGCACTGCCTCAACACTTGCCTCACAATACAACACATGCCCACTAATTATTTTTTCTCTAAGAGGCTCAATATCTGGCAAGAAAGCTGGTCTGTGTAACTGGAGAGTTACAGGCTACTTTTTAGTCTGAGCCGGACACTGTGCCAAATGCCAATAAGATTCCACTTGTTAAGTCAGTTTCCTTCTCCGCCAATGCTGCCAGACATGCTGAGCCTATGCAACATTTTCTGTTCTTATTCAAGTTTATTCAAATTACCTAGGTTTGATTGAACATGATGTTTCTGGCAATTATTTAGCAATTTGTTTCCCACATTTGTTGCCTGGTTTTCCAGTGTGCATGAACTGTGGCTATTTAAAGAAGGAATATCACATACTGGCAATGGCAAGGCCAGAGTCCCATCCAGAGTGTTCTGATACTTACTGTGCACCAGCATGGTCAGCATGGTCAGTGCTGACATGACCAGGCAGCACTGCCAGGGTGTCAGGCTGGTAGTGCCAGGGTTCCCAGGTGGCATCAGTGTCACAGGGTGCCACCCTGCCCAGAGGCCTCCGATCGCCCGGGGAAATTGATGTTGCCCTTCCCAAGTGCCATTCCGTCTGGTCCCCATTTGTGGAGACCGGTGTTAATCGGTGCCTGGCTGGGGTCTCCACGATTACAGAGGGATGTGGCCGGTAAATCATGCCCTAGGTTTTCAAACAAAACATTTTTTCAAATTACGCAATCAAGTCAAATGGAGCTCGTCAACATAACCACACAGAATTGAGTGCAGGAACAAGCTGTACAATCTATGCCATGTTTGTACACAACACAAGGCCTCCCTAATCTGCATATCAATTTCTTCCTTTCTCCCTTATTGCACCTACCAAGCTTCCCTTAAATGTATAAAACACTTCTGCATGCAACTTCCTCATTCCAAACTATCATTTCAGTTCAAGCTGGTGTTTGTTAGTACCAGAAAACAGTTTGTTAGCAAATGGGGTCAGTGCTGTTTATTTCTCGCATGTTTAAAAAAAATAATACCCACAATACTTCCTTTACGTACACTTCTATGCATGCTTTCATCTGTCAACATACTGTGTAGGCTCCGCCAACAGGTTCACAAAGAACAAATGGCCAACCCACTAGATTTTCGTCATCCAGCACTTCCACCACACCCACAGCAGAAAGCCTGATGCAAAGAGAAAAAAATTCGTAGGGGAAAGGGTTGGTAAATTTTATCTTTTCACTGTCTGAGTTAGCATGTTTGGAACTATGGGGTTAAAGCGGTTAACCCTGAAAATGGGCAATGTGATCCAGATACTCAATTAATCCATGCCCCACATATTCCACTGCATGTTGAGTGTTTTGTTGTAAATGATTGGTGTGTTCACTAGCTGAACTCATCAGCAAGGGGCCTGATATCGCAAATATCTAGGACAGCATTTCCTGCGCTTTTTTTCAATACATCCCCATTTTAACACTCAAAAATTAACATGGCCCCAGATGCAAACGAAGACAAAACCGCAATAAAGCAGTATTGTAACATCCAGTGTATAATTATTAAAGGTTGCTCATTTTTGATCAACATACAGCACATCAGTTTAAAAACACTTATTTTATGTACTCATTACTCATGTACACCATTACTCCAACTGAGCCACTTAAGCTCCGAGACCATAGATCATATGGGGTTGGTCTTGGACAAGCCGCAATTCACCGTGGAGGCATTACCAGCTGATTCACAGTTGGGGCCGGGTTTAGAGACTCAGCAAAGTGGACAAAGAAACCAAGAAATGCGTTGCCAAGAGCAGGGCCACAAACCACCAGTGCAGACTAAGAGAGAGATAGAGGGGAGGGGGGAGAAGCCCGTGCCCACGTATGCTGCTTCTGCAACCCCAAGATGCACTGCGGCCACCGGAATGATGGAAGCTTTTTGAAAAGTGAATCCAGGCTGTAGTACCACGGCCAAAAATGTAAGAGAGTGAGCACCAAGAGTTTGCAGGCAGTGGCGTGGAGGTTGCAGTGCAAAGTGTAGAGAGGAGAGGAATCCTGTATCCACAGGGAGTCATGGGGCCCTCTGCCTTCAAGCTTTATGTGAACTTTGGTTTATGTAACTCCCTACATACGTGACCTGCAGTTGGGAGATCAATTATTTTCTGTTCAAGGCTTGGGGTTTTAATCAGGAGGTCAATTTACCTCGCATTAAATGGATGAATGGATGGTCCCAAGTATATTTAGTTTCAAGTAATTTACAATCAGTATTATTCGCTTCGAACTACCAAAAATGATGCTTCTTTGGAGCTCAATATAAAAACAAAA